>NC_063048.1:10929653-11152153 GCF_018812025.1 Megalobrama amblycephala | reverse complement strand
TTTCATTTATTTTTTTTAGTTCTTTTGGATTAAAATTTAACCAGTTATAATCATTTGCCAAATTTAAATTTGCCTCGTAACAAATTAGAGTAACATGTTTTTTTTTGAGTTTAAAGATAATACTGTCCTATATATATATATATATATATATTAGGGCTCAAAGTCTAAACGATTAGCATCACGATTCGACATCGCACTTTTGACAACTCTAAGGAAAGAGCGCGTTTGAGTTTGACACTTTAATATGCACTGCCTGTTTGGTTGTACCTGTTCACACGTTGTAATTAGCGTTTATGTATGACTCATAAATACAAATTCGACATCCATGTATATATTTGCACGTCAAAATATTGGTACTCCAAGTATATGTATTTATTTATATTTTTATATAATTTATATTATATATGGAACGCGATACGGGGCCATGTCTTTAAACGAAACGCGTGTACATAAATAACATATTTCTCTTAAATATATACATTAATTTGTGTGTATTTATATATATGCACATTATTAATTACAGGCACATTACGTCTCACTTTATATTATACAAACTCAAACTTTTATTTTGTATGCGATTAATCACGATTAATCGCACATTTGACAGCCCTATATATATATATATATATATATATATATATATATATATATATATATATATATATACAGCTATGGAAAAAATTAAGAGACCACTTAACATTGATTTCTGAACTTGGAGTGGTCTCTTAATTTTTTCCATAGCTGTATATATATATACACACACACATTTTTTTCAGTGTAGTGAAGGGATGGATTCTGGAATCCACTGCCGCTTCAATTTATATCTTTTAATTTAACATTTATATTTCTGTTAAATTATTTGAATGACTTCTTCAATGTATGTTAAAACATCTATTTTCCTCTGTACCTCTCACTGAGAGAAAAGAACGTGTTATCAGTATGTTTTGGTAAAGTTTCCTGCTCAGAGCAGAGCTCAGATCAACTTCAGCCTTGAAGAAGCTGTGAATCATGCGTATCTGTGTATGTGCGCTAAGTGTTTTGTGCAGGTCCCTTTGTACTGGACAACTGGCATTCTGCTTGAGACCAGCAGACACCATGTCATGAACCCAAAAGGACATCCGGTACCTAAATTCGGTACCTAAATTCAGGGTTCTAATCTTGTCTATTTTTCTTAGCCAATCAGAATCATCCAACCTGAAGTAATGACGTAATTAGTTGACTCTGTTAGAGTATAATTACTATGGAAATGTGAATGTATGCAGAGCGGCCTACGAACTCCTTGTGAGACTTGAAGCTGGCTTCTGCTGATGAAACTACAAACTATTCTTCATAAAATTTTTCTTCAATTTATTAATTATTTTAAACTTTGACTCCGGGTCTTTTATTCAACATATCTGGTTTCAAGGGTCCTAAACTGTTTATCCCCAACAGTAGGTTTTAGGTAAAATTAAACAAGATGTTAAAATAACAAATTAATGCCCATGCATTTTCCCTGCTGTTGTAGCAGTTTTGAATGATATAAAACTACATGTTTGCATACTTCTTAAAATGATAACACATTTTGCCCTATATTGTATGTTTAATTTTGTCAACACATTTCCACACATTTTGTTTGTTGTCTTTTTTATATACTTTACATATATTGTTTTTTTTCACTTGTTTGCACACTTGAATTTTCAATCATTTTCAGTATATCAGTTTGACAAGTTTAAAATAAAACATTTTCTTACTTGCAAATCAAAATTAAGTGTCAGCATAATCTTGGCTACTTGACCATTCATTATGATGTCAGACTGAGCTGTAACCTATTTAAGCTCTATCTGTGTGTCTTATACTCTCCCAGCAAAATATAAAATGAAGACAAAAAGCATTTGGACATTTTATAGTAGAATATGTCAATAGTTATTGTGATGAACTACACCTTATTCTGAGGAGAACTTCATACATCCACTAAAAAAGCTAAAAAGATGGTTGGTTATAAGTTTTCAGTTCTTCTCTAAGCTTGATGTACTGTAAAGAACCATTGAACCTTTATTTTAAATCTAGGTCTAAATATGTATGCTGAATGGCTAGTAATACAAAGACATGTTTAAAGGCCATCAAACTAAAAATCAACGTGTACAGGCGATAGTAGCTGCAGTTCTAAAAGCTCTTTTTTTTTTTTTTTTAATTCCTTTATATTGTTCAGATGCCTAGATAATGACTTAATGCTTTCTTTGCAGAGTTAACATTTCAAGTCTTTTTGTGCTTGTGTGTAGACATCCAACTGTGAAGCATTTCACACCATCTACTCTGTTTGACCTCTCCATCAATCAAAGGCAATAACTTCCAAGAATCACAGAATAACAGTGGCTCTGGTTACTCATCGCTCGATTATGGAATTTTGCCTACAGTACTGTTCCGATCCTGCTGATTTTGTCCCATCTGGCACAATTCAATTAAGCATATGCTTTTGAAGTTTCAGAGTTTTAAGGTGCTAACTGTTCGGAAGAACATCACAATCTTGTATTTGTCAAAGTGGGAAGGGACGTAATGGTGGAGTGGTTTATAGGTATTCCCTGTCTGCTCTTCATTAAAAGTCTGGTTGAGTCTCATGTAGTGGCTGTGTTGTAATGAAAGGCTCACAGCAAGCACTGAGGTGGTAATCAGAAAGCCCAGACTCAACTGGTAACCAGGGCAACTGGAAATCAGGACTCATTTTTTTCTCCCTCTCAGACTTTTTCACAGGGTACTCAATGTCCATGGAATACTAATAACGTTTATTCTGTTTCGCATGCCGTTAGTTGCGCTAGACATCAAAGCCCTTCAGAGAATAATGCGGAAATTGTGCGTGAGCTAATACATTGTACACATCATCAGCCAATCAAATTGATTATTTAAATGACAGACCTTTCATCCCAACAAGCACAAAAACAAAAACACCCCACCACTGCCAATCATCATTTCTGGATAAGAGGATTGTCATTGAGAGAACCTCTGTGCTCGTTTTGGTGAATAATCCTGACTGAGGAAGGGAAATGGGAGGATTAAAGGGTAATCAAGCCCCTGATGGATCTGGGACTGTAGAGCTCTCAGCAGTGCTGTTGTAAAATGATGTCATCTATTATAACCTGCGCTGATTCGTCTTTGGACCTGTAGTCTCTTCAGGTGTAGTATAATGGAGCTGGCCCAAACACAAACATTAGGGGCTGAAAATGGTCATAATAAATCCCAGCATGGAGACAGTGTTCTGTCAGAACTCGCTGGTCTCTGGGAATGTGCAGACTACAGACCCTGAGGAAAGATGGTACATGTCAGAACCACCCCAGATGGCTGTCCAGACCTCTGTCATCTCATGGTTTTCTGCTGCTATATGACTCTCACTCTGTTTTTCCCTTTGAAGTCTTTCTCCTGTGCTTTGAGAGTTCCCTTGGCAACACTGTGAAGACATCCTTAATTTGGCTACAGTGCACTTTATGTAATTGATATAATAGTCTCCGACTTCAGAGTCCCGTTTTAAAAGAACAGCTCACAATCTGCAAGTTTACAAGTTTCCATGCTCATGGATGGACGGACAGACGGACGGATGGATGGAGGGTTGGATGGTTGGATGGATGGATGGTCCGTCATTTCAATCGACGCATCCATAAGATTAATGTTTTTGAAAAAAGTCTCTTATGCTCATCAAGGTTGCATTTCTATTTGAATAGTTTTCATAAAACAATAATTTATTCCTGTGATGGCAAACTGAAATACTCCGGTCTTCATTGTCACATGATCCTTCAAAAATCATTCTGATATGCTGATTTGGTGCTAAAGAAACATTTCTTGTTATTATCAATGATGAAAACAGAAACAGCAACAGATTTTTTTTTTCTGATTCTTTAATAGAATGAATATAAAGTTCAAAAGAACAGCATTTATTTCAAATAGTTTTTTTTTTTTTTTAACAATATAAAAGACTTTACTGCCACTTTTGAATGGTCTAATGCACCCATGCCATCCATCCATCAGTCCATTCATGAATGACATTTATGTCCCCATTCTTATAGTACATTCAATTATACTATTTGGAATCAATCAAGTAATATTCAGTAATTATATTATTAGAAACTTTATCCATGTCTGTTGTTGATATGACAAATTATTTTCAAGCAGGGCCCACAATGAACCTTTTGGCACATCAGGCAATGACGAGTAAACTGAGAGAAGTTATATAAATTTCTTACTGGCCATGAAACTGTATTACATGTATTTATTTATTATTTAAAACATGAATTCTTTATTAAATATAAGCTTTTTTACTTCATTTTCTTCTCTCTCTCTTTTTGTCTTGCATATTTGTGAAAAGTGCAGGTAATTATGTTACACTGTGCAATCAGCAGATAACTGACCAAAGCCACATTTTACTTGCAAATGGCATTTGGCGAGTATTCATTTTGGATCCTGTTTGTAAGTCAGATGCCTTAACAGTGTAAAGGACAACAAGGTCAATTTAGCTCAAAGGGAATTATTAATGAATTTATAGGGAATTTTAAAAGAGTCACTTATTTTACGACCAAGGAAATGAATCATCCAACGTTAATTTGTAGCTATCAGCCATAACTATCAGCTTTGTGGCAGATATGAATATCCAAACTATAATGAAAACACTATTTATTAGCAGGGTAACATAAATCAGCAGTTTAAGAGATTAAATGCATAATCACAAAACACAAAATAAACTTTTTAAAAATATAAACGAAACTTTATTAATTATTTTAACACATAAACTAATATCTAACACATAAACACGCACACACACACATTCGCACAAGTTTCAGGAAAAAGTTCAGGAGTTTTAAGATGAAATACCAAGTATCTATCAATATATGCACTTCATAAGACCTTATCTGAACGAACCATTAATCATTAATTTAACCCTTCTATCACTTCTTAGGTGGGGTTATTAAACTTTATATCAATGCACCAGTTCAACTACAATCTGGAGGTATACTTGCGTCTGTCGTTTGTCTTTAAATGGGGATTCCGACTGTAGAGTCATTGATAAAACTTTGCACGAAACTCACCATGGAAAAGAAAGGAAACTAAGTAAAAGAAAGAAAAGTAAGTGAGATGACAGTAGTTAGATGGCTTGAATGAAACTGTTAACCAATTTTCATTTGATATACTCGTCATTGCCTGCTCATCATCGTCGTCTAATCGCCATTGTCTCGTCTGATTCTTTGTTCGTGTCCTGAATTTTTAAACTGGGTTTTCTCCTCCTTTCTCCATGAATTATGTTATCACCTGGTCTCTTAACTTTCCTGCTCTTAGCAGAGAGTACAGAGAGTACAGTTTAGACATGATTTCTCTAAAAAGAATATGATACATTTTACACAGACTTCATTCATGCCATTCTTTGAGTTATTAGAAATCAATCACGCACATAGTAAACAACACACTCTTCTAGTCAACCATTCAAAAGTTATAACAATTACATGAATTGTGAGTGGTCTGAGCATAATGGACACAAGTATAGGTTTTAGACATGATATAGAATTATGCAGTTGAACGATATTTGATTACAAGTCCGTTTAGAATGGTTTTGGGACGATTTTATTCAGTTTATATGTAAAAAACAAACAAACAATGAAACAAAAAAAAGTCAGTGTGGGTTTTCCTGTGGATTTCAACTCTCTTTCACTCAGAGGTCTTTCAAAGGTCTTGTAGGAAAAGAAGGACTGTCTTATTTCTCTGTCTCAGAAGATCAAAAGACTCTGGCATTAACCCATGGTTTTCCTCATACAAGTTGCAATGTGAGGTCTTTTCGACCATTAGTCTTGGGTTTACTGCCCGAAGTTGACAACGTTCTTATAGCTAGGAAGCGTGCATGGATATAAAGTACTTTATGGTGTCCCTAAACTGAATGGTGTCCCAAATGGAAGATCCTCTGATTTGGGTCCTGAGTGTTGATTCAGAATTCCTTAGAATATTCTGTTTGAACGAATCATCTGCAAGATTCAGGTTCACACTCAAATCCTACAACAGCAATGCTAGAACTGTAGAACTTTGAAGAACAGTAACGGTTAAGTGCTCTTAGGTTGAAAGTGAGGGATGATTACCAGTTTCAGCATATGGCATCAATCACATGAAGAGAATGCCTATACATGAGCCTTGAGTGCACATTGACAAAGGTGAATGATGTTCTAAGTCAGGAGTGTCCAAGCCTGCTCCTGGAGAGCTACTGTCCTAAAGACTTCAGTTCCAACCCTGCTCCAACACACCTTTCTGTAATTATCAAGCAACCCTGAACACCTTGATTAGCGGGTTTAGGTGTGTTTGATTGGGGTTGGAGCTGAAATCTGCAGGATGGCAGCTCTCCAGGAGCAGGGTTGGACACCCCTGTTCTAAGTTATGTTCATCCTCCAAACAACATGAAGTTTGTCCATCATTTTATGATAAATGAGAGTCTTGCTAAGTAAGTATTTAAAAATAGCTATGAATACCAATACGTTCACCCTGGAAAGGAGGTTTATTACTCAGCCTTATGAAAAAATACATGCTTGATACATAATACATTCATAATTAGTTGTAATCAAAGAAATAAGTATAATAAATTTAGGCACCGTAGTGAAAATTATTGCTCAGAATTCATGTTAAATTTCTCTGGTGGTTCTTCATGAATGGTGGCACTAGAGGGCTAATATCTCATTACTACAATGAAATTACTCCATTTTCAAGAATGCACAAATATGACTCAATTTAATTGTGTCTCCACTGACGAGACTGTCAACTTCTGTGGGGTTTAGTAGAAGTGCTCTAAAATAAAATTCTTAATCAGCAGAAATTTATGGATCAACAGTATGGCAGGTCGTCCATGCAGTAACATTTAATTTAAAAATAAAGTTAGTTAACCCCAATATAAATAAATACTGCAGGGCTTTATGTAACTTTTTTGCACAAAGCACTGGTGCTACAGAGGTTGAAAATTTTGTAGCACAGGCTACACAATTGTAAAACAAGTATAAAACATCTGCTGCCATCTCTGAAAACAACCAACAAGCAGTGCACATTAATGTTCCTTAGAGAACACATAAAATCCAAACCTTAACAATAAATGTTTTCAGACATTTCTTTATGTGCCATAAATGGCAGACTGCAGGAACATAATACTCTTGCTTAACATTGCCAATTTTGAAATTCCACAATTGAGACTCAAATAAGTCATAAAACGTATGACATTGCAGCTATCGCTGTAGCTGAATAAAATGAAGATACAGATGTTTTGACTGATGATACATGAAGATAATAAACATACCATTATGACAATATATGTTTTATCTGTGCTCTTCTAAACATTTTGGCTATTTTTTTTTATAATAAAGTATATTTAATGTGATGCTAATCGACATGGCTTTATCACTGTATAGAATCAAAGTCCCTTTAAAGCAAGACTTTCACTCGGAGGCCATCTTTGAAACATCTCTTGGGCAGCTATTTCAGTCATGCAAGTACAGCTCCTATCTCTTTTCAAATTCTCCAAAGCTGTTCACCAAGCTTACAATTAAACTTCATATTTAAAATCACCAGTAAAATCTGACATGAACTGTCTAATAATGTTGTTTCTTATGCTCAAATGGTTTTAAAAAAAAGAAAAAATGGTTCTCCTAAGCGCAAATCTCAGGTTTCTATGGGAATAGGAGCTTCTAATGGCACTTAAAGTGACATAATGACTTTACCAACTGCTTATTGGCTCTTTTATTAAGGCAGGACATATTCTGCCATATTGCGCATTGCGGGCCCCGCATTCATAGTAAAGAAGTGAACTGTCTTTCTATATCTATAGTATTTGATAGAATACTACAAAGTAATATAATTTCTGCCTCATTCTTTGACAAAAAATACACGTCAGATTACTAAAGGAAGTTATTTCAAACACTCAACTGACATTAGTTTGGAGTAAAAATGTCATTAAATGTTATCTTTTGCTGGACAACAGGTTTGTAAATGCTTCTCATTACAGGTTTGTTTGGCGAGTGTTGCTTTTTCAAATGCACATTATAAGTGACTAAATTAACAGAGCATGCAGAGATGGAGCAGCATTTACTGCAAACCGATTGATCTACTCTAATCGCAGTGCTGGGCTTCACCATGAAATATACTGTGCATATATTTATTTAATCAAAAATTGCAGCCTTTGCAATTACTTTGGCTAAACCAAATCACGATTTCGCTATTAACCTCACACACAAACAAGCGCACAACAAATGCTCACGTCACACAAACAAGCAGCTCTTTCTCACACACATGCAAAACTGTATAGCACAGACTAAATTGTTCTTACCATGGGTCCCAGACAGCAACATAGTGTGGCCCAGATCCGACCCACATCTGGTAATGTGGATTACACACGGACCAGATGTAGGCCGGATCTGGCCCGACACTATGTTGCTGTCAGGGGTGGTATATATGTTGCACTGTACAGCCCTGATACTTAACTGTATGATAAAAATTCTATGAATTTTGTTAAGTTTCATTCCATTTTAGTTGTATACCTTAAATGTATACCTAAGCTCAAGTTGAAGAATTTAATTCTTATTTGAAAGTTATTTACAATTCAGTGATTGGCATGTAACACAGCATGCCTTCGCAGAAATAGAAAAAAAATAATCAACACAATTCTTGTCACATAATCACATTTCATGTCTGCTTAGAACACACTGTTATACAACAGAAAAAAAAAAAAGGTCAATTTACATCAATGACAAATGTCTAATTCAAAGCCTATATGCAATCTCTTGGAGAGAACTGATATTTTCTTTTCCCCAGTCTGTTTATACACTGTACCAGTATAAGAAATGTTTATTAATATCAGCCTTTCATCTTCTATTATCTTAAGAGCATTCTGCAATGGTGGGTGTTTATTGATTTGATTTAAATAGCTATCTCCATGATGCCTAGGTTGATTTCTGTACTCATTCATTTTAATATTGTCTCAGCCCTCCAGTGCAAACATCTGTTTATGGCTTGCCCTATTGTTCATATGTCAATATCTAGATTTATGAGTAAATCTGTCCCATGCATTTTTGCATAACTTCTTCTCCTCTTTAATTCTCTAAGGTTCAAGTCAATTTTAATGCACCAAAATGCTATCAATTATATAATGCTATCAATTATACAACTCTCTGAAGATTTTTAGCATGGTAATGGATATGACAATGTTAATTTAAATGGTCTTGGCGGAATAGATCTGCTACTCTCCTGCTGAATTACTGCTTCTGTAGATTATTGCTGCTGCTGCTGCAGAGCAAATACAGGAACTTGCTACTGCCAATACATATGGTGATACACTGCTGCAAGTAAGACATAGCATATGTGACCCTGGACCACAAAACCAGTCATAAGGGTCATTTTAAAAAAAAAAGAAAAAAAAAAGATTTATACGTCATCTGAAAGCTGGATAAATATTTTGGCAATATTTGGCCGCGATTCTGTTTGACTATTCTATACTATACTACTATTACACTATTTGAAAATCTGGAATCTGAGGGTGCAAAATAAATAATTAAATATTCGAGAAAATCACCATTAAATTTGTCCAAATTAAGTCCTTAGGAATGCATATCCACTCATAAGTGACTTACAACAGATTTTGTGGTCCAGGGTCACATATATCAATAACCCACAGCAGATCTATACAGGTGGAGCTGGGGAAGGCGGAGAGTTTTAGAGGAACTCTGAAGCGTGCTGCAAACTGCTATAGTGAATGTAACCAACCAGCTATTTAAATGTGTGAGCAACAAGCTCATTGACTGCAGATGTGACATGGACCAATCAGCTTGTGCCAAGTAGTTAATGCTGTAATTATCATGAGCTTGCGTTAAGGACCCATCAGCCTGTGCAATCTAGAGTTTCATGGCTGAACTATGTATCTATAAATATATAGCAAATTGCTGAATTGTATCACAGGCATTATGCATATAGCAGCATGATATTTTTCTTGAGTGAATCTAATGTCATTTGCCCCAAAACAGGCTGCGGTGTGTTAAAAACAGAAAGGCTGTGCTCTTGAATCACTGGTTTCAAAGGGTTTAAATCCACTGAGAAATTTTACCATCAAGTGGGATTACTTCTTGAGCCAGGAATGAGAGAATCCATAAAGATTTAAGCTCTTTGGAGTGGAAGTACGGCTCTATTTTTGCAGGGTGCAGGTCAATAAAGGCACTCAAAAGAAAAACTGAGGGCATTTACATTCTTGAAAGAATGCTTGCTTTGTAATCTTGCTGACTTTTTAATGCACGTTTAATAATTAGAACTGTTTGATTACTTTTACTTTTATTGAATACATAGTCATGTCCATGATATTAGGTCAGAAGCATTTCTTGCAACTTCTTTTGATTACATCTGTGGTAAAATGATAATGTTAGTTTAAAACTAATTGTACCTGGTGGGGCTAAAACTTAATATTGCACTAAATTAATTGCTAGGCTGAAAAGTTTGCTTAAGACAGGACAAAAATAAACAGATACGTAAATTGTGGGGTAAAACAGAATTGATTTACACTCAGCAGGGAGAGAAACACAGTCAATTTGAAGGCGACTCATTACAAATCCATTATACTGTGCTTGTTATGACCATCAGAAACGGAAAAACAGAAAATTAGTGAAAAAAGGTTGAATATAATGAGTTTTATGAGATTGGAATTTCCAAAAGTAATGGGTGCAAAAATTATGCACAAAATGCTTTTGAGGTCTGAGAGCCAGAGTTCAAATTAATATTAAGAATAAAGTTTTATTTTTTCTCTTTTTAATTCATATTTTTATAGTTGCTGCTGAGCAGAAACCTAGTATCTAATTAATCATTAATATTGGTTACCCCTTAAGTCTACCCAATGAAAAGTATTTAAAAAGTGTGTGTCTAAACCTTGTAATGCCATTTTCAAAAAAACCCTGGAAAACTCAACATTTATAACCTGTATGTTGATGAAAATGTAATGCGATGCACTCCATTATAGCACTCCATTGTGATGCACTTCAATATAGTGCTGGACAAAGCACACATGTCCAAAATTCTCAAAATTTGCTAATCAAAAACCCTGTAATTCTATTTGAGCTTGATTTTGGTAAAATGATAATAATATAACGATGCAATTTGTTTTATTTCAAGAAAAAAAAAAAAAGGTTTTAGCTTTAGTTGACAACAATAACCCTGGATTCATCCTGCACTTCCATATTCATGCTGCAGACATTTTAACAGTCACCTAGAGAAGTATCAGCGAGGATTAGGCAGTAGACAGATTGTAATGTCTTTCTGGCTAATCGAAGGCACATATATCACTCACCAGGCATTGCACAAGCTAGGTTAGATCTAAAGCAGGTTAGGATAGAGATGAAAATGGCTTGTAGATAGTGTGCAGTAAATCACATGGGAATGACGCCATTATGCTTGCAGGTCTAGATGTGTTAGTAAATACGCTCCAGTGGAGGTCACACAGTAATGGCACTGAGGTCAGCATAATAAAGAGAGGTCAGAATTTTTGCAATTTGCATTTTTTAGGATATGATAAAATCCTCTTTCTTTTAAATCTTTTTCAAAAAAACAACAACAAAAAAACAAACAAACAGTAGATTCAAATATAAAAATAGGCAGACTATTGCCCATATATTAAACAGAATGCACGTGTAGTATAATTACTAATGTTGCGTGAGGAATGTTTCTCATGCTTAGTAACACTATTTCATCTCAGCTGAAGGCCACAGAAATACTCTACAGTTGGAGGAGATGTTTAATATTTATAGTGTCACTATAGGTCTCCAGAGGCCACATGCGCTAGGGCAGAAAAACCCTACCTTGAGATCATCCTTTGAGAAATGGTTCTCTCTTGTACCCATAAATTTCTCCTTTTCCTTCAATTCAATATGGATAGGCCAAGAGGAAGATAGCATATATCACACCATACTGCTTATGAAGTGCAATGTATTGTGCACAACATCTTAAGCTTTAAACCTGAGATTGATGACTATTGGCATTTTTCAGTTATATTTCATATATTCGTTACCATTCAAAAGTTTGGGGTCAGTTTTTTTTTTTTTTTTTTTTTTTTTTTCTTCCATGAAATAAATTAATAAAGCAAGGATGCATTAAACTGATCAAATATTGAGGAGTAAATCAGCATATTAAAATGATTTCTGAAGGATCATGTGACCAGTGGTGGATGAAGTACACAAATCAAGTAATTGAGTAAAAGTAAAGATACCCTAACAAAATATTACTCCAGTAAAAGTAGGCTATTGAGTGTTCCCTTACAATTTTACTAGAGTAAAAGTACAAAAGTACTTGGTTAAATGTACTTACTGTAAGCATTAAAATTAAAAAGTATAGGGGGAGGGGGTGCAGCTAGTCAATAGGGAAGATTATGCAGACACTTAATATTAATCTGCAAGTATAAGAAAATCTTTTGTTACTAATAACTACTACTGATAAAATAACAAAATATACCATATAATAAGCCTATATAGAAATAACAAAAAGCAAAATGCCTTGACAAATATGAACATACGATATAAAAAAGGCGTCACATAGGGCAAAATGTGTTAACATTTTAAGAAGTATGCTGGGCAAACATACTAGTTTTAAATAATTTGAAACTGCTATGGCACCGGGGAAGATGAATGGGCATTAATATGCACTATTTTAACATTATGTTTAGTTTTTACCTAAAACCTACCCTTTCAGATGGTAAAGCACAAATTTGTGCTTTCCGATATGTCCGCTTGCACTTTTAAAGCAGATTTAGTTTACAAACAACTGACAGTTGGGACCTAAATATGATTCTCATTTACAATAATAAATCCTAAAATTCAGTATTAGTAACTTATTTTTCAATCGTGATACTTAAGTAAAAGTAAAGTAAAAATACTTTGTTACTGTCCACCACTACATGTGAGTTGTGACACTGAAGACTGGAGTAATGGCTGCTGAAAATTCAGCTTTTCTTCATTTCTACTGTATTTTTGATCAAATAAACACAGTCTTGGTGAACATGAGACTTTTTTTGAAAATGTTAAATCTTACCAACCCCAACAGTTTAAAGTGTAAATATTTTACACTTTTGAAGTGCGTTTATTTTCTGTCATTTTAAATTGTCATCAGATATTACTGAGGCAAAACTTATCCTACCACATAGCTATACCTAACATAAAAGAAACAGCAATTAAACTATTACACTGCATAATCTTGTTCCTCAAGGAAGGAGTTTATTTTAATTTCTGTATTTTCAGTGTTTGTCAACGTCATCCAACTTGTGTTGTGTGATCTTGCTCTTCTGAAACAGTTTTATGATGTAAAGATGGTAGTAAAAACTATAAAAAAGAAAACTTTTCTCACAAGACGTGCAGCATTTAGGTCAAACTTTAGATTTGGACTGGAGACTTTTTACCAGTGACTGTAAACAGACTAATGTTGATACAGTATAATATTCTCTTTTAGGTTTGTAGGTTTAACTCCACAAGAGTATTGTAGTTGTACCAATAAGGTTAAGTCACCTCTTACCTAAATCTCTTTTCTTACCATAATAAAATATGCCAAAAGTGCTTGTGATTAGTTGGGTGATTTTTGTTGCTGGCAAAAACATCAATGGGCAACCAGTGTGTGCTTGGTTTCTGAAATGGACATCAAGTTTTTTTCATTATAGCAACATATCACCTTACTATAATAATCAATAAATTATTTAATCAAGAAGAAGGAGTAGAAGGGCTCTTTCTGCAGCTGGAAAAGCTCATCCTCTGGACTTCCCAGGCACTGTGCCCGGCGCTGGCGGTCCACCACACAGTAATTAACTCTATGGCCACCAAGCAAGCCCTCATTTAATGACTGGAACTTATATAATTACAATAGGGGCACAAGACCTTGGCAAGGTCACTATCAGTTTCTGATGATATTTTATTCTGCCAGTGTGGAGATGAAAATATATCAGACCTACTTTCTCACCGTCTCCTCCACCTCTAATTTTTCTTTTGCTGCAGCAAAATTGGAAGACAAGAATACAGCAATGTTCGCTTATTTCTTTCACCATTCCGGTTGGTTGTGCATTGAGTTCTGTTAGATCCACACGCTTTGCAATGATTTTCCTAAAATAATCTCTCATTACACTGCTTTGTGTGTGTGACTTTGCGAATAAGTGTCTGTAAAAGTGCTTTACTGTGAACAGCAACAAAAAGAAATCAATAAAATGTCTGCTTTATGAATGCTAGAGAACCCTTTTCCATATATTTACACTCTAGAGACAGCTGTCATTTGAAAAGCCATTCATTTTCCTCCTCTGAATTGCAATGGCTGTAGTGGAGTTAATCAGGGATTTCCTTGTTGCATATGGAGTGGCCAATGTTGTTGTTTTGTTTTCTTATTTATTTGAGTGGAAACACCGTTTTGTGGTTGGATTTGCTTCCAGGGAAGAAAATGAACACTTTAAGCTCCATTTGAGAGCTGGCATCTGGCAGAAACTCAGTGGGACTTTTGTCGTCAGTTTGAGTGCCAAATGCATTTCTCTACTCATCAGATCAACTGCACTTTGCTTACACCGAGGCGAGACGTTTACCGAGTTCAGACTTTTTCGGAAGCGACCATGTGTCTTACTTCACCAGATTTATATTCGACTCAGGATGAAACCAAATGTTTAGATGTCTATCAACTGTTGTTTATTTTTTATGTGCACTCTGTGCTATAATACTATCAAAGACAGAACTTGATAACATATGGCTGCTCCTCACAGAGATGAATGCTGTTTTTGATGGTTGATAATTTTGATGGTTGCACATCCAGCATTTTTTCTCATAGTTTCCTTGCAGTTTATCTAGAATATCTAATATACAAGGCCAAACAACACATCGAGTGCATATATTTTCCAAAAGTCATGAAATGTGCAGAGGACTGCAGACAGGAAACAGGTTTCTTTCTTTTTGATTCACTTCATGATTTCTGTTTTCGCGGTTAACACAGAAAATAACACTGCACTTCTTGGGCTCTTTAAATAATACACTCCATGAATCAGCTATTAGCCTTAGCTCATCTTCATGTCGAATACAAATTATTTGGTAACATTTTACAACAGGGTTTACTTCATGAACAGCTTCAATGTACAAACCCGATTCCAAAAAACTGGGACACTATACAAATTGTGAATAAAAAAGGAATGCAATAATTTGCAAATCTTATAAACTTATATTTTATTCACAATAAAATATAGATATTATATCAAATGTTGAAAGTGAGACATTTTGAAATGTCATGCCAAATAATAAATTTTGGATTTCATGAGAGATACACATTCCAAAAAAGTTGGGACAGGTAGCAATAAGAGGCTGGAAAAGTTAAATGTACATATAAGGAACAGCTGGAGGACCAATTTGCAACTTATTAGGTCAATTGGCAACATGATTGGGTATAAAAAGAGCCTTTCAGAGTGGCAGTGTCTTTCAGAAGTCAAGATGGGCAGAGGATCACCAATTCCCCCAATGCTGCGGCGGAAAATAGTGGAGCAATATCAGAAAGGAGTTTCTCAGAGAAAAATTGCAAAGAGTTGAAGTTATCATCATCTACAGTGCATAATATCATCCAAAGATTCAGAGAATCTGGAACAATCTCTGTGAGTAAGGGTCAAGGCTGGAAAAGGTGCCGGCTAAAAAAGAAGCCATATCTAAACATGATCCAGAAGCGCAGGCGTTTTCTCTGGGCCAAGGCTCATTTAAAATGGACTGTGGCAAAGTGGAAAACTGTTCTGTGGTCAGATGAATCAAAATTTGAAGTTCTTTTTGGAAAACTGGGATGCCATGTCATCCGGACTAAAGAGGACAAGGACAACCCGAGTTGTTATCAGCGCTCAGTTCAGAAGCCTGCATCTCTGATGGTATGGGGTTGCATGAATGCGTGTGGCATGGGCAGCTTACACATCTGGAAAGGCACCATCAATGCTGAAAGGTATATCCAAGTTCTAGAACAACATATGCTCCCATCCAGACGTCGTCTCTTTCAGGGAAGACCTTGCATTTTCCAACATGACAATGCCAGACCACATACTGCATCAATTACAACATCATGGCTGCGTAGAAGAAGGATCCGGGTACTGAAATGGCCAGCCTGCAGTCCAGATCTTTCACCCATAGAAAACATTTGGCGCATCATAAAGAGGAAGATGCGACAAAGAAGACCTAAGACAGTTGAGCAACTAGAAGCCTGTATTAGACAAGAATGGGACAACATTCCTATTCCTAAACTTGAGCAACTTGTCTCCTCAGTCCCCAGACGTTTGCAGACTGTTATAAAAAGAAGAGGGGATGCCACACAGTGGTAAACATGGCCTTGTCCCAACTTTTTTGAGAAGTGTTGATGCCATGAAATTTAAAATCAACTTATTTTTCCCTTAAAATGATACATTTTCTCAGTTTAAATATTTGATATGTCATCTATGTTGTATTATGAATAAAATATTGAAATTTGAAACTTCCACATCATTGCATTCTGTTTTTAATTCACAATTTGTACAGTGTCCCAACTTTTTTGGAATCGGGTTTGTAAAAGCATTTAAGCATTTGTAAAAAGCATTGTAAAAGCAGTTCCCATTCAGTCGGTCACGTCCATCGTATGTCGGACAGACCGACGAATAGGAATCTCGCTAGAGAGGCCAATCTACTTCGAGTGTAACTAAACGAGCCAATGCACATTGGCATGCAATCATATGCATCAGCTGCTTGCCTCGCAGCGCGGGTATATAATGAGCAGCAGGTGCGTTGCATCTTCAGCTTTTCGCTTCGGAGCCAAACTTCTGCAACAGTGTGAAGAAAGCTACTGAAAGCACGAGTGTTGGAAAACGAGTCAGCTCTTCGAGACATCTCTTTGTTGCGGTGCAGGCGGACAGCGCAGCAGCGGGGCCGATTTTCTCCTTTGTTTTTCCTTTTGCCTTTTTATTTTGAGCAAGAAGCTGTAGTCAGCATGAAGGCTGTTCTCACGGCTGGTGAAACGGTGCGCCTAGGGATGGTCACCAACGCTGTATCGCGTGCTTGGGCTTAAGGCACGCTGAGGCGGCGTTTGTGGACGAGTCATGTACCCATTGTGGGAAGATGACCGTTGCGGAGTTGCGGTCGAGACTCCAGTTCCTGCAAAGGGGCGGAGTCCCGGTCCCCATGCCTTGTTCCAATCCTCCCCAGAGGGTTGCTTCGGGCAGCGGGTCCGGTGACTTGAGGATTACGGTGAGCGCGCTTCCTTCGGGGAACCAACCCCCTAGGAACCCTCGCCCCTCTTGCACTCCGCAGCCAGTAGAGCTGCCGGGGGAACGCGGTGGACCACCCCAGAGGTGTGTACAATCCGTATCCTTCGGAGCTCCCCAAGACGACCGGATGTCGATCGCTGCATCGGAGGGTGAGCCTGACGCTTCTGGGGATGACGAGTCGGCGCAGCTGCCTCCTTCGGGAGTGACAACTGTGCCCGATTCAGACCCGGAAATGATGGCTATGCTTTCCCGGGCCGCCAACAGGGTCGGGCTCGTGTGGAATCCTCCACCGTGTCCCGAGCCCTCGAGGTTGGACGATTGGTTTCTCGGGGTGGCAAGGGCTGGTTCTCAGCCCCCCACCCCAGTACCTTTCTTCCCGGAGATGCATGAAGAGCTCACTGGCACGTGGACGGCACCTTTTACTGCCCGAAACCGTGTCGGTGGGTCCTCCTCCCTCACCACCCTTGATGGCGGAGCGGCGAAGGGTTATACGCGCATACCCCCTGTGGAACGGGCCGTTGCTATGCAACTGTGCCCTAACTCCACCTGGCGGGGGGAGCCGTCTCTCCCTTCCCGGGCCTGTAAGTACTCGTCGGATCTTACCGGCAAGGCTTATCAGGCCTGTGGGGAAGCCGCTTCTGCCCTACATGCTATGGCGTTGTTGCAGGTCCATCAGGCCAAGGCACTGAAGGACCTGCACGAGGGTGGTCATGATCCGCAAGTTCTGCAAGAACTTCGTGCCGCGACGGACCTCGCACTTCGTGCGACGAAGGTTACGGCGCGGTCAGTGGGTCGTGCGATGTCCACCATGGTGGTCCAGGAACGCCATCTCTGGCTGTGTCTCGCGGACATGAGGGATACCGACAAGGTCAGGTTTCTTAATTCCCCCGTGTCCCAGACCGGCCTCTTCAGCGACGCGGTCGAGAACTTCGCCCAACAGTTTTCGGCTGTACAAAAGCAGTCTGAGGCCATTAGTCACATCTTGCCAAGGCGGTCAGCTGCTGCACCTCCACCGCCAGCGGCACCTCAGACTGCCCGTCGCCGAGGGCGCCCCCCTGCAGCCACCCCCGCTCCCACGCCCCAGCAGCAGCAGCAGCCTTCATCCAAGCGGCGTCGTGGAGCCGGTCGCGGGCGGGGTGCCCAGCCCGTCCAGCCACCCCCTAAGAAGAAGGGTGGCAAGGCCAAGTCCAAGCGGCCCTAGGACGGGCGACCCGGAGATGGATGGGACTGCTCTTCAGGAGGTGGTGACCGCACCGCTCCTTCCCCCGGAGGAGGGCCGGGTGGAGAATCCTTTGTTTCCCTTTTTTGTTCCGCCGCTGGCTCAACAGCCAGCGGTACCCAAATTTTCAATAAAAGAGCAGTTTCCTCTATCTCCGGGTCGGAAGAGGGCTCGGAGAGCAGTGGGAGGGCAAGAACCTCACCAATCTCATCCACCTCTTCTGTCGCCAGCGGACAGCAGCGAGCAGCAGGTAGGCAAAACCTCGACTGCTCCCTCTGTCCACCCGTGGAAGCAGGTAAGTGTTGCACAGCACACTGTGACCCCGCTACGGGCCGCCTCACACAGAGAGCCTCCCGGGCCGCGTCCCTGCGTTCCACCTCGCTGCCCCGCGGCGGGTACGCCGGTGGTCCCCTTGGTGCCGCTTGTGCGGTCTCTGGGAGCCTGGCTAGCGCTCCCCAGTCCGTCTCGCTGGCTCCTTCGGACCATCAGGCTCGGCTATGCGATTCAGTTCACCCGGCGCCCCCCCAAGTTCAGGGGCATCCTCTTCACTTCAGTGAAAGATGCCGATGCCCCTGTCCTGCGTGCGGAGATCGCAGTCCTACTGGCGAAGGACGCGATAGAGCCGGTCCCTCCAGCCGATTTGAGATCAGGGTTCTACAGCCCCTACTTCATTGTACCCAAGAAAAGCGGCGGGTTACGACCGATCTTGGACCTGCGAGTTTTGAATCGGAGCCTCAACAAGCTACCGTTCAAAATGCTCACGCAGAAACGCATTTTCGAATGCATCCGTCCCCGAGATTGGTTTGCAGCAATCGACCTGAAGGACGCGTACTTCCATGTTTCGATTCTTCCGCGACACAGGCCATTCCTGAGATTCGCGTTCGAAGGTCGAGCATATCAGTACAGAGTCCTACCCTTCGGGCTGGCCCTGTCTCCCCGCGTCTTCACGAAAGTCGTGAAGGGGGCCCTTGTTCCCATGAGAGAACAGGGTGTTCGCATTCTCAACTACCTAGACGACTGGCTCATTCTGGCACAGTCTCGGGATCAGTTGTGCGAACACAGGGACTTGGTGCTCAGTCACCTCAGCCACTTGGGGCTTCGGGTCAACTGGGAAAAGAGCAAACTCGGCCCAGTGCAGAGGATCTCTTTTCTCGGTATGGAGTTGGATTCGGTCGAACAGATAGCACGCCTCACAGAGGAACGTGCTCGGTCGGTGTTGAACTGCCTGAATACATTCAACGGCAGGACAGCGGTCCCACTGAAATTCTTTCAGAGGCTCCTGGGGCATATGGCGGCTGCAGCGGCTGTAACACCGCTCGGTCTGCTTCATATGAGACCGCTTCAGCACTGGCTTCACGGTCGAGTCCCGAGATGGGCATGGCAACGCGGCACGTTCCGGGTGCCAGTCACTCAGGAGTGCCGCCAAACCTTCAGTCCGTGGTCGGACCCTTTGTTTCTCCGGGCAGGAGTGCCCCTAGAACAAGTGTCCCGGCATGCTGTGGTGTTCACAGATGCTTCTGCCACCGGCTGGGGTGCCACGTACAACGGGCATGCAGTGTCAGGGGTTTGGATGGGACCCCATCTGCATTGGCACATCAATTGCCTCGAGTTGCTGGCAGTACGCCTTGCTCTGAGCCGCCTCAAAGGCCCGCTACGGGGCAAGCATGTACTGGTCCGTACGGACAACACTGCGACCGTTGCGTACATCAACCGTCAAGGTGGTCTACGCTCCCGTCGCATGTCGCAACTCGCCCGCCATCTCCTCCTGTGGAGTCGGAAGCATCTGAGGTTGCTTCGCGCCATTCATGTTCCCGGTGTGCTCAACCGTGTGGCCGACGAGCTATCACGAGCTGCGCTGCCAGGAGAGTGGCGACTCCACCCCCAGGTGGTTCAGCTGATCTGGAGAGAGTTCGGAGAGGCTCAGGTAGACCTGTTTGCCTCACCAGAAACCTCCCACTGCCAGTTGTTTTACTCTCTGACCGGGGGAACACTCGGGACAGACGCACTGGCACACAGCTGGCCCCGGGGCCTGCGCAAATATGCGTTTCCCCCAGTGAGCCTACTTGCACAGACCCTGTGCAAAGTCAGGGAGGACGAGGAGCAGGATCTTGTTAGTTGCGCCCTACTGGCCCAACCGGACCTGGTTCCCAGAACTCTCACTCCTCGCGACAGCCCCTCCCTGGCCCATTCCCTCTGAGGAAAGACCTTCTTTCTCAGAGACGGGGCACTCTTTGGCACCCGCGTCCAGACCTCTGGAAACTCCATGTCTGGTCCCTGGACGGGACGCGGAGGTTCTAGGTGACTTACCCCCCGAGGTACTTAACACCATCACTTCGGCTCGTGCACTGTCTACGAGACGTGCTTATGCCTCGAAGTGGAACCTGTTCGTCGAGTGGTGCTCTTCTCGCCGAGAAGACCCCCTGAAGATGCTCGATCAGTGTCGTGCTTTCCTTCTTGCAGCAAGGGTTGGAGCGTAGGCTGTCCCCCTCCACCCTCAAAGTCCATTCTGCTGCTATCTCCGCTTACCACGACCACATAGATGGCAAATCTGTTGGTCAGCACGACCTGGTCATCAGGTTCCTTAGGGGGGCGAGACGGTTAAATCCTCCTCGTCCCCCCTCCATACCCTCTTGGGACCTCGCTCTGGTGCTAAGAGCACTCCAGATTGCTCCCTTTGAGCCTTTGCATTCAGCAGATTTAAAGATTCTCTCTATGAAGACTTTGCTGCTGGTTGCATTGGCCTCCTATCAAGAGGGTAGGGGACCTGCAGTCATTTTCGGTCGACGAATCGTGCCTAGAGTTCGGGCCGGGTGACAGCCACGTGGTACTGAGACCCCGGCCTGGCTATGTGCCCAAGGTTCCTACCACTCCTTTCAGGGACCAGGTGGTGAGCCTGCAAGCGCTGCCCTCGGAGGAGGCAGACCCAGCCCTGGCTTTGCTCTGTCCAGTCCGCGCCTTGCGACTGTACATAGACAGAACTCGAAGCGTCAGGACCTCAGACCAGCTCTTTGTCTGTTACGGAGGCCAGCAGAAGGGAAAGGCTGTCTCCAAGCAGAGCATGGCCCACTGGATAGTGGATGCCATCGCCCTGGCTTACCAAGCTCAGGGCGTGCCCTGCCCGCTCAGGTTGCATGCTCACTCCACGAGAGGTGTAGCATCCTCCTGGGCGCTGGCTCGTGGCGCCTCGCTAACAGACATTTGTAGAGCTGTGGGCTGGGCGACACCTAACACGTTCGCTAGATACTATAGCCTTCGTGTCGAGCCGGTCTCCTCCCGTGTTCTCGCCTCAGGTCAGAGGCATGGAGAGGCCCCGGCTTAGTGTCGGCTTGCTGCGCCACATGCGCGTTTTATTCTCCAGAGAGTCCCTACGGGCAGACCCTGTTGAGTCCTCCGGTTACCCCTCGGCAGCCGACGTGGCGGAGCGTCTGGCGCCAGGCCTATACTCCGTTGTATCCTTGAGAACCGGATTTAGGCTGGGTTCCATATGTGTGACCCTACGGGGATCCCATATGGGTTTTTTCCACGGTTGCTCCTAAACGAAGCCCGTGTCTTTCCCTCTGGGAGAACCCACCTCTTACCGAGTTGGAGTCACCCCAGTTCTTCCATATGTTGTACAACCTACAAGGTTAGTCCATATGTACTTCTCCATATAACTCCTTCGGGGAAGGATATGGCTTCCGCAGCGTTCCTTATCTGATGTAAGGCTACGCTTTCCCAGTGTTATCCATAGTCTCACTGAGTGGGTTTTGGGAACAACCGTGATTGACCCTCTCTGTGTGAGCTCGGTCCCACCCTCCTTAGGCAAGGGGGGTTCAGGTGGCTCACAACAGAGCGCTGGAAGAGGGCAGCTCCTGTGGCGCTTTGGTAGGGATTCCTATTCGTCGGTCTGTCCGACGTACGTCGAACGTGACCGACTGAATGGTAACGTCTCGGTTACAAAGGTAACCCTCGTTCCCTGAAGGAGGGAACGGAGACGTACGTCCCGTCGCCACAGGCGTTGTCCTGCTGATGCTGCCGCCTGCTGGGTTCGGCTCCTCAGCGAAAACCTGAAGATGCAACGCACCTACTGCTCATTATATACCCGCGCTGCGAGGCAAGCAGCTGATGCATATGATTGCATGCCAATGTGCATTGGCTCGTTTAGTTACACTCGAAGTAGATTGGCCTCTCTAGCGAGATTCCTATTCGTCGGTCTGTCCGACGTACGTCTCCGTTCCCTCCTTCAGGGAACGAGGGTTACCTTTGTAACCGAGACGTTATTGTTAGTAATCATTACTGTCAGTTTTTTTAGCTTGCATTAATTAATATTAATGTGTAGAACCTTATTGAAAAGTGTTACCAATTTTAAATTGTGATCGTATCAGCAACTAGAACTTTCACAGCAATTCATTCCTCCTGTTAAACACATAATGGAAAAAGTTAATTCCAAAAGTAAGTTACAATTCCAGTGCTGTATCACTGCTTTCGTTTGCATTCATCTGCCATCTGGGTGATTACAAGATTCTCTAGAGAACATTTGGTCTTCGATCTTATACCGCATGAGGAATTCCTTACTGGCCATTTATGCTTGGCAATATTTAATTGCTTCAAGCTTCCTTTGATCCTGGAAATTGTCTCTGTTGAGCTAAGCCATTGAAAGCCACTAAATCCACAGAATCCTGGACACCTAATCAATATCATTTGATGTCAAGAATATTAATAAAACTATGAAAGTTATACAGCTTATACAGCTACACCACAACAGATGAATGTTTCACTTCATAGTCTTTTATTATGACATATTTCAATAATACAGTGCTATTCTTTAAAAAGTCTGTTTTTATTGATAAAATGCTTATTTTATAATGCATAACTATTTCAAAATACATACTATTCTCATCAAAATGGTAAAGTTTAAAAAGTGAAATAGGCAAAAGAATATACTTGTGAAGTAGACTAATAATTCATTGACATGTAACAGTAATTCATTAAGCCAAATGTGGATTTAGCAGCTGATCTATCATTTTCGCTGTGCTCGTTCAGTGAAGGATTTATCGGTCTGATTCAATCCATTAATCCTTGATTTTGTGAGGTTTTTTTGGCTGATTCATTAAAAGAACCAACTCATATGTCATTGGTTTGTGAATCAGACTAGTGGTGTTTTGTTTGTGAAGGACTTTTGAGCTTTTTTTTGAGAGTTAGAAATGTGTCAACTGCTACATAAACTAATGTAAGTACAGTATGTTAACCTTAAAACATTAAGGCTAAATAAGAGGCATTGTTCATGATTAGTTCATGTTATCTAATGCATTAACTAATGTTAACTACTTGCGCTGTTAATATGAATAGATTCATTAATATATGCATGATTTAATGTTAACAATGATTAACTAATGCATTAACTAATGTTAACTACTTGTGCTGTTAACATGAATAGATGCATTAATACATGTGTGAGTTAACGTTAACAAACATTAACTAATGCTGAACAGAGGTGTTGTTCATGGTTAGTTAACGTTAACTAATGCATTAACTAATGTTAACTAATACAACCTTATTGTAAAGTGTTACCGTTGGGGGTAACGCATTAAGTAACGCAAATTACATAATCAGATTACTTTTTTCATGTAACTAGTAAAGTAACACATTACTTTTAAATTTTCAACAAAATATCTGAGTTACTTTTTTAAATAAGTAACACAAATTACTTTGTTTTCCCATTTATTGACTGACACCTCTCCTGTTCCCATGTTGAGAGAAAATTTGTTATTGTAGTTCTAGACTAAATGTGAGCATGCATTTACTCATCTCATTTGCACAAAAACAGATTCAGTATTCCTCAAAATTAATAAAAACAGTGAAATGCAAACTCAAAAATAATTAAATGCAATAATTGTTAAATAACACAAATATACTTTATGTATTTAATCTCACTTTATTAACCAATGTCTTTGCTGCTGATCTTCCATGATCCAATTTAACTATACTAATAAGCAAAAATGACTTTAGATTTGCATTTAATTTAGTAATAATGTTGTGCTGTGTTCGAAAATTCTGTTCACTATTATATATCGAATATCCTCTTTCACTATTAAACATTTGTCCACTAATATAGTCCACTTGAAGGAGTGAATGAAAACAAGTGAGTGAATTCGGACACTGAGTGCGTCGGAAAGGCTGTCACTTTTGCATAGTTTGTGCTTGATTCAATAATCATTTTAATAATCATTTGAAACATAGCAAAATAGCATTAAATAGTAATGAAAAGATTTATCTTGAGCTCTCTCATGAAAACTAGCATAATTAAACAACTTAATAATCAAGTAAACATTAATTTATACCTGTATGATATTACTCTGTAACCACATTAGGAAGTGGATGGATGGATGATTAAGCTGCGGGCGCTATCCTCCGGGTGATTTCAAACACAGCCTTGAACTTTCTTATTTTTTTTTTATTCTTCTGTGAGCCAGAATGGCAGCACAGCTGAAAGGTTTGTTTGAGCTGCGCCTCTACTGTACGGGACTGAAAAAGTAACACAAAGTAACGTAATATTACTTTCCATAAAATGTAACTAAGTGATGCAGTTAGTTACTTTTTTTTATGGAGCAATGCAATAATGTGAAGCTTTACTTTTAAAAGTAACTTTCCCTAACACTGCTGGTCACGACACACATATTCTGTTTTCAGCAGCTAAAATAAAATCTGATTAAAAATACTCCTCACACCTTTTGTTTACCACAAACATTAAAGGTCATCCTTTATCCTTAATACATCCCACTCACATGAAATCTTCAACATTAGCATGCAGACTATTGAATAACTCCCTGCTGTGATGTATTTGTGTAATTATATAAAAAAGTATTTGCTTTATCCTTGTTTGTGACCAATAGGACACCTTATGTGTACCAGTTTGCAAATGTCTTTGCCCCGTTATGGTTTCAGGATGTGGCAACACAAAACAAAGCACACTCTGTTCATCATTTCTATTGCAAAACAATATATACGTATACTGTATCTGCATGTTTGACAATGTCACAGTGAAAGTCACTTTGTACTGTGTTAACATATTCACAAAGAGAAAAAAAACAAATCAGATCAACCTCCCATCTTTGGCAAACCCTGAAATTACTTGTTTGTGATGAGTTCAGTAGCGTTGAGAGGAAACAACATCTACTTTGCATGTTTTCTATTTCAATTTCACACAAGGGTTAAGGGGCGTTATGATCGCATCAACATCAACACAAGAAAATTACTGTGTTGTTCAGTGAATATGATTACAGTGTATTGAAATATTACATATCTGGGTGAGTTCTGCCTGAATTCCTGGTGGCTTACTTTTTTAACCTTTGATCAACATTATAAATGTCTTAACTTTCAATTTTGATAAATTTAATGCATCCTTGCTGAATTAAAGTATTCGATTCTTTCAAAAAAGGCAAAAAAAACAAAAAAACAAAAAACAAAAAACAAAAAAACAATCTTACTAACCCCAAACTTTTAAACAGTGATATGTTTTATTAGAAACAATCGATCATGATCATGCAATCTTTCATTTTCCATTTCAGAGTAACAAAAAGTAGGTGTATTATACAGTGCATCTGGAAAGTATTCACAGTGCTCCACTTTTTCCACATTTTGTTTTGTTACACCCTTATTTCTTTAAAATTCTACAAAAAATACCCCATAATGACAACTTGAAAGACATTTGTTTGAAATCTTTGCAAATTTATTAAAAAAAAACAAACAAAAAAAACCCCCACATGTACACGTACCTTTGCTCAATACATTGTTGAAGCACTTTGGTACCAATTACAGCCTCAAGTCTTTTTGAGTATGATGCTAGAATCTTGGCACATCTTATTTTTGGGCAGTTTCTCCCATTCTTCTTTGCAGGACCTCTCAAACTCCATCAGGTTGGATGGGGAGCGTCAGTGCACAGCCATTTTCAGATCTCTCCAGAGATGTTCAATCGGGTTCAGGTCTGGGCTCTGGCTGGGTCACTCAAGGACATTCACAGAGTTGTCCCGTAGCCACTCCTTTGTTATCTTGGCTGTGTGCTTAGGGTCGCTGTCCTGTTGGAAGATGAACAGAGAATTTTGTTTCTCATGGTCTGAGAGTCCTCCAGGCGGACTATCATGTGCTTTTTACTGAGGAGTGACTTCCATCTGGCCACTCTACTATACAGGCCTGATTGATGGAGAGCTGCAGAGATGATTGTTCTTCTGGAAGGTTCTCCTCTCTCCACAGAGAAACCCTGGAGCTCTGTCAGAGTGACCATCGGGTTCTTAGTCACCTCAATTCCTTGGACTTCATGGCCTGGTTTGCGCTCTGACATGAGGTGCGTTCTGTTCGACCGTAAGTGGACTGCGAAGTGGACTTCACAGGGTATTTTGCCATCTTAAGTGAGAGTCCAATCCGAAGGGAGCGAAAATGATCAGTTCGAAGGGCACTGCGAATGGCATAGGGAATAAGGGAACATCGAAACATCACTTCTCAGGAAGTAGAGAGGTAAAAACACCCAACTGTCATTGCGTATCACATCACCAGTCAGAACTGCGATGGAGCAGAGCCGTTGAAAGAGTTTTTAAATGGGGAATTTACATATGCGTTTTGAGTATTCATAAATTGTTATTATACGAACGAGAGTATTTATGAATGGTTATCACGATGAGTGTTACATTTGCATATTTTATTGTATGAATAAGCATGGCAAAGTAAAAGTGTTGAAAAGCAGCTGAGGCTCTGCAGTGTTTACTATGCGGCTACGTGTGGAAAAGAAAGCGCACGAGATGAGACCCAAACCATGGATTAAGAATACATTTATACAGTTAACCAAATGTGACAGTTACAGCTTCAAATCTGTTAAGAGTCAGTTAATAGCCTCAATAGTAACAAGTATATAATAAACATAAGTTTTGATTATATTACATTACATTCATAATGTGTGTTTTGTATATGTATTCTATGTTTTTGTATATATATTTTAAATTCGAAAGTAAATTATAACATCTTTTTATGTTATATGTGGCGGGGGTTCGAGGACAATAAGGACTTTTATTTTAAATACAGTGGAAATTATAAGATGTCAAACTCACTCCGACTACGCCACTTTGGGAGTTTCACCCAAAGAATTAGAATAAACCACTTATAGTTGTTTACACAGATTCGTATCACTAATTAGAGTCAGAGACATGGGTAACAGTACAAAATTATTTTATTGACATCATTAAAAACAATATTATTAGACATTTGTCCCAGCCACACAGGCCACTTAAGATTCTTAGAACAAGTCGAGGGCAGGGGCTAGAGCTTACCAGTAAAAACGGATAATCAGACCACACCACCTGTAAGTGAATTACTGCACTTTACTGTGTCCACACGCGCACACGCACACACACACACACACACACACACACACACACACACACGGTGAGGTGGTCACTGCACACTTGTGAGGGATATACCACCACCTAAAACCAGTCCTCTGCCCCTGGTGCTCAGGCCCTGCCGAGACAAAAGTGATCAGAATCAAGCACACAATCACTTTTAGAGACTGGGTAGTGCAACTCAACCAATCAAATAACACAAATGAATGTTGGTAACAAATGATTGCTAAAAAGCAAAAGTCAAAATTTCAACAAAATACAAGTAAACAAAGAAAAAAAACAGAATAGACTTTAAACAAATGATATAAATCACAAAACAAAATCTAACGCCACTGGGGGAAGCAAATCAAATAATAAGTAAAGAATCACAAAAATATAATCAAAATTAGAGACAAAGGTAATTCAAACCCCAAAAACAACACAGCAATCTAATGCAACTAAAGAAACAAGCAGAAATAGACTAAAGAAAGTCACAAAAATATAATAATTGGAATTTAAACTGAAATGATTCAAGCTTCAAAGACAAAAATAGTATTAATACAACTGAAAAGAGCAAACAAAATATAGATATAAGATATAGATATATTGTATATATATATAGATATATACAAGAAATAAAGCAGTCAGAAAAGAAAAATTAACGAAGAAAGAAAATTAGAAACTGGAAACAGGACAGCACTGCAGCCATAACAAACGCGGAGCACCCCGAATAGATTGCAGTTACGGCCGTCACAACACCTATAGATAAAGCGAGACAATTGCAGGGATTAACGTTTCTATAAAGAGCCAACAAATAGAGTCTTTTCAAGCAAACGCCGGTACAGAAAACAGCGACCCAGCAAGTGCATCTGGTTCTCACAGCTTCTTCGATGTCTACACCCACTACATGTAAACAATAATAAACGACATTGCAGCAAAACTCGCCGAGTCCAGGTAGAACTGCCCTCCAACCAAGTTGCAGTCTCGTGTCGAGCACTCACATCCAGTTCCGGGAAGTGACGGAAGCGCGTTAACGACGCAACAGTTCCCCAAATGACGCATCCCAGATAACGCGCATGTTCCCGTTTTTATAGCCCAGTTACACTGCCAATAAGCTAAAACATTGTGACGTAAGCCACAATAACCCCTCCTGCCACATATATAATAATCTGCACGACACCATTGTTGACTTTTTTTCATGACGTTTGCAGGGCATTCCAAATGAGCGATTATTGCAGAGAAGTCCACTTCAACTGATATACCGTGTTCAAGGAGTAGGGAGCAGTGAACACTGCGTAGGGACCCTGTCGAATGGAATGCAGATATGCACTGTTAACTGTGTGCCTCTCCAAATCATGCCCAATCAACTGAATTTTTTTATAAATTTGCAAAGATTTAAAACAAACTTCTTTCACGTTGTCATTATGGGGTATTGTTTGTAGAAATTTGAGGAAAATAATGAATATAATCCATTTTGGAATAAGGATGTAATATAAAATGTGTTAAAAGTGAAGTGCTGTGAATACTTTCTGGATGCACTGTATATATATATATATATATATATATATATATATATATATATATATATATATATATATATGTGTGTGTGTGTGTGTGTGTGTGTGTGTGTGTGTGTGTATGTATGGTACTCTCAAGCTT
Organism: Megalobrama amblycephala; assembly: GCF_018812025.1. NCBI lineage: Eukaryota > Metazoa > Chordata > Actinopteri > Cypriniformes > Xenocyprididae > Megalobrama > Megalobrama amblycephala. The sequence goes on along the minus strand of NC_063048.1, from coordinate 11,122,704 downwards.
TTGATAGAGGAGCGCACACTTTTGGCAAATGTTCAGCTCACATGAAAATAGCACACTTGTTGATTGTGTGGGAATACCCCCATGTGTATAATGCTAATTACTGAGAGCAAACAGCTCTCTCATTTAAAATAATATGGACTCATCAACATTAGAATTGACTTATAGAGAATTATTAGTGAACGAAACCCAGTGTCTGTCACAAAATCAGTCTACCTTTGTTTCTTCATTTCTCAATGGCATTGTGAGAAACCAAGACTGACACACCATTTGTGCATGAAAACATCAATACCTATGCATGTTTGCAAAAGCTTTGATTGTAAAACAACAAATAAGGATTGCAATGTTTAATCAAACCCTGGTTGACTCTGTGAATTGGTTATGCTGCTGATTAAGACAGGGTCTCTCCACACTAATCTCACACGGTCAATTAGAAACACTCTAGACAGATGTCAATAGTGCCTTAGAATGCATTGATTAGCACTGCATATGAGTGAGGCTCTAGCAGAGCTCTGTGTGCATGTCTTCATTGTGGAGTGAAAAATACAAAGTGGACGTGTGTGGTGTGTACATTTGAATGTGTTCCAGGGCAAGTGGATTTAGAGGGTATAGAGGGTATGACATTCAACTGAGGGAATCATAAGGTTTCATTTGAATGAGCATAACCTTGTCGTGGGTGTTTTTGTTAATGTCTTCAACCTCTTCAGATCAGAAACTGGGAACAAGTTAACCCTTAAATGCATACCTAGGGTCTTTAGTGACCCGTGACATCATTCACTACCCTCCTCCTCGTTCATTTTTTAAAGTTAGACATCAACCTTCTTGGAATTCCTCAATCAATTCATTATAAAGAATATAACAAGAAAAAAAAAATAAAATTATAAAAGAATGCCTATTTTTGTATTCATTTTTTTGTAAAAATTGTATGGGGTCGCTAACAACCCGGGGTGTGTATGAGTGTACGTATATTTTTTCTTCACAACAGTAATTGAATCTTAGATGACGGAATAAGTGTAATTCACCTTTATTCCACAAGGTGGCAATGTCTGATACACAAAGAAGTGACGATTCATTCAGACAGAAAACGAAATAATAAGAAAAAATGAAATGGCTCAGCGATTTACTGCAGAGCAGGTACTGAACGCAATCAAATATGACTGTAACTGTTACTGGATGGATCTGGTGAAGCTGTTAGCGATCGAAATATTGATTTTGAAGATGTTGAAAATATGCTTTATTTTATCCTTCTGTAAGTGTTACTCTAATATCAGAGGAGTTTTATATTATCGTGACAGGTAGAGATCCTTCCGTGTTAGATATAGATCCGGGTCGATAAAGACCCGAATATGTAAGAATGATTGGCGAAACAGTCATGCATTTAAGGGTTAAAATCTTTTTATAACTCTCTGACAAGTAGAGTGCAATCTGATGGTTTTCCATTCCATTGATGTGATTGGTTAATTACATCAGATATGAAAATACTGCAATATGTGCCCTTATTTTGCTATTTAAAATATAACTTCAACCCAGTTTGTACAATGTCGGTAATATATGTAAATGAACAATATTTACTCATTCTGTGTTACCTGGACTGAGAAATTCACATTTATGTTTAATTTATTGTTTTGCGTCATACCACCTACAGACAGTCGGATCGATAGAGGGTTGTGGAGTGGTGCAGGTATGACTTCAAAACCATGAAGACTAATTCGCCACTGGTTCCTTCGAGATTTTCCTATTGGGTTTTATGGGTTTAATGTGTAAAATAAACCTGTGTGGACACGTCATGCCAAATGCGTGAAGAGTTGGCAACCCTGATATTTACAATTCTTTACAACCTTTCGCCACTGCCCACAATGCTTCACTAGTGATCCTTCGCTAGAACCCAAAAGTAACCCAAGCTAAATGTTTACTCTTTGAATTCTTGCACCCGGGAACAATACAAGGGGACAACATTATGAAGTGTGCTAAGAAGTATTTCCTATTAAGGAAGGTGGTATTTCACTCTGGTAAGGGTATCCATAACAGACTGGTAGGAGTGGCCTAGGACGGCAACATGCCAAATGTATTATAGGTGTTGAAGTTTTCATATTTTTCTTTTTTTTTTTTTTTTTATTGAAAGCCCATTTTGCCAGCAGCGAAGTAGCACTTTAAATGCATAGCTTTGTCTTAAAGATTTACCTACTGTATTGCTTTGCTGTGTTGCATTGTTTGCTTTCTAAAGCTCTTTCAAACTTATCATTGATTGTGCTAAATGCCACGATATCAATGTTTGATAAGGCAATGAGACCAGTCAGCTGCCTAAGCTTTCGGACACAGCCATAGTTTCCATCCTAATTTAACCCCTTATTTTATTTAGAAAATTTGATACCACAGATTGTCTCAAATTAAGACCTTACACATCATTTGAAGGTGAAATTAAAAAAAAAAAAATGCAATGGTGGTCTCACTCATTTAACACCTCCTTATAAACCTTCATTATAAGGTCTATATATATTCATAGCTATCTTTTTTTTTTTTTTTTTTTAATAAACCATTTACTGCATATTGCTCTGGCTGATAATTAGGGGCTGTGCTCCTAAAGAAAGTAACTTATGAATAATTGCGGAATGTATGAACATTTGGTTGAACTCTCCCTTTAATTTAATGTCTATGCTTGGTGAATCTCCAAACTTCATCAGAGTTGAATCATAGCTGTACATTAAGGGTTGTGGCTTATTGCGAAAGCACATATTTCATGCAAACTGACTCAGTGGAGCAGGACATTTTAAGTAAATGGTGTTAAATGCAACAAAATCCAAGAATAAATCATACGAGACATTCAATTGGATATTTAAATACTATATGAATATTAAGATCTTGCTTACAGCAATAGCATTTTGTAACAAATGATGCAGTTTGAAATAATAAATAATTTAATCATTGCAAATCTCGATATATGTCACAATCTACACTAATCTTATTTTTGCATTGTTTTTTGACTTCATTTTGTAAATCAGACCAGTACCCTTACAGTAAACCTTACAGTACCCCTTTGATTCAATCATAATGTGTGGACATTTGCCAAGCAGACTCATTATATTAATGCTGCACTTTCAATCACTACAAATTGTGGAAGAGAATTAGAAGCGGTAAGTGAAGACATTATTTTGTACACTGTTCAGAATCTCCATTAACTCCTTCACTTTAAATTGCTGAATGCAAATTTAGCTGAAGCAAATGATTGTACAATTCAAATAAGCGAGGCATTGCAAATCCTAATGCTCTTCTTGTCTTGTAACCTTGCAGAAAGCATGCACTTTGATTTCTTCAATATGTGACAAGCTGTTTTCCCAAGCAGATGAGCTTTGCTAATGAGCTAATGCGATCTGGTTTGAGAAATGTATAATGAGACCTGGCTGTATGTGATTAAAAGGTGCAATAAAAAAGGCCATTATGAAAGAGGCATTTCACTGCTTAATAGTGCTCTTCTGGAACATTCCTCCACCCTAAAAGTTCTTATTAGTCTATAGTTGTGACAGACCTCTTCAAAGATCTGATTTGCTCGTTATTCTATAACTCAATCTAGCAGAATTAACAAGATTACTCACAGTGCGGCTGGGATCTGTCGCCAATAACATTAATCTCGGATCAAATTTTCAGACTCATTATTAAAATTAAACCCTCTTTCCAAACCAAAGCTGCTACTTGTATAAAGCTTTTCAAAGAAGTGGAACATTTCTTCCCTGGAGAATGATTTTACAAGATAGCAAACAAACTTGTCAGTGTGAATTGGACTCCTGTTTCTGATATGAACATCATTTGCACTCAGTTGCTTAATTTGTGATGTAATCTCATGGAGAGGCAGAAAAGACCTTAGCATGACTTTTTTTTACTGCATTGTGCACATTTTCTAGTGATCATAGCAGCAATGCATCAAATAATGGAGTAGAGAGTTTATAAGGTAAATATCCAGACAAGCGATGGTAATTGAGCACAATCTGAAGCTGCATCTAAAACAGAAGCTGTTTTGGAAAGAAGACTCTTATGTTTACCAAAGCTGCTTTTATCTCATCAAAAAAATAAATTAATTAAAAAAAAAAAAAAAAAAAAAAAACCTACCATGGTATTTTTTTTTTTTTCCTACTGGAAATCTGTTGCTACTGTCAACTGTTTGATATCAACATTGATTGAAATATCATCTTTGTGTTCAGCAGAAGAAAGAAACTCATACAGGCTTGTAACAACTTGATTTATTTCAAGGCAGAAATCAGAGTTTAAATTACACACAATATTGAGTTAATGTGATGATCAACATTATTATGTCAACAGAACTTAAAATAATGATAGCAATTAAATTAATAAATTAGTATTTTTAACTTGCAGCCATGCATTATTTGGATGGATGGATGGATGGATGGATGGATGGATGGATGGATGGATGGATGGATGGATGGATGGATTGATTGATTGATGGTTGGATGGATGAATGGATGGATGGATGGATGGATGGATGGATGGAAGGATGGATGGATGGATGGATGGATGGATGGATGGTGGGGAAGTTAATTTAGAGAATCCCTAATCCCTATCTGTGTATGTTGCTTGTCCACAGAAACGTTACGATAGATAGATAGATAGATAGATAGATAGATAGATAGATAGATAGATAGATAGATAGATAGATAGATAGATAGATAGATAGATAGATAGATAGATAGATAGATAGATAGATTTATTATTAGATCATTAGGGGCTTTTTTTTTTTTTCCTACTGGAAATCTGTTGCTACTGTCAACTGTTTGATATCAACATTGATTGAAATATCATCTTTGTGTTCAGCAGAAGAAAGAAACTCATACAGGCTTGTAACAACTTGATTTATTTCAAGGCAGAAATCAGAGTTTAAATTACACACAATATTGAGTTAATGTGATGATCAACATTATTATGTCAACAGAACTTAAAATAATGATAGCAATTAAATTAATAAATTAGTATTTTTAACTTGCAGCCATGCATTATTTGGATGGATGGATGGATGGATGGATGGATGGATGGATGGATGGATGGATGGATGGATGAATGGATGAATGGATGGATGGATGGATGGATGGATGGATTGATTGATTGATGGTTGGATGGATGAATGGATGGATGGATGGATGGATGGATGGATGGATGGAAGGATGGATGGATGGATGGATGGATGGATGGATGGATGGTGGGGAAGTTAATTTAGAGAATCCCTAATCCCTATCTGTGTATGTTGCTTGTCCACAGAAACGTTACGATAGATAGATAGATAGATAGATAGATAGATAGATAGATAGATAGATAGATAGATAGATAGATAGATAGATAGATAGATTTATTATTAGATCATTAGGGGCTTTACTCATATATATATATATATATATATATATATATATATATATATATATATATATATATATATATATATACAGTGGGTAGAGAGGGGGTTCAGACCCCCTTAAATTTTTCACTCTTTGTTATATTGCAGCCATTTGCTAAAATCATTTCAGTTCATTTTTTTCCCCTCATTAATGTACACACAGCACCCCATATTGACAGAAAAACACAGAATTGTTGACATTTTTGCAGATTTATTAAAAAAGAAAAACTGAAATATCACATGGTCCTAAGTATTCAGACCCTTTGCTCAGTATTTAGTAGAAGCACCCTTTTGATCTAATACAGCCATGAGTCTTTTTGGGAAAGATGCAACAAGTTTTTCCACACCTGGATTTGGGGATCCTCTGCCATTCCTCCTTGCAGATCCTCTCCAGTTCTGTCAGGTTGGATGGTAAAAGTTGGTGGACAGCCATTTTTAGGTCTCTCCAGAGATGCTCAATTGGGTTTAATTCAGGGCTCTGGCTGGGCCATTCAAGAACAGTCACAGAGTTGTTGTTAAGCCACTCCTTCGTTATTTTAGCTGTGTGCTTAGGGTCATTGTCTTGTTGGAAGGTATACCTTCGGCCCAGTCTGAGGTCCTGAGCACTCTGGAGAAGGTTTTCGTCCAGGATATCCCTGTACTTGGCCGCATTCATCTTTCCCTTGATTGCAACCAGTCGTCCTGTCCCTGCAGCTGAAAAACACCCCCACAGCATGATGCTGCCACCACCATGCTTCACTGTTGGGACTGTATTGGACAGGTGATGAGCAGTGCCTGGTTTTCTCCACACATACCGCTTAGAATTAAGGCCAAAAAGTTCTATCTTGGTCTCATCAGACCAGAGAATTTTATTTCTCATCATCTTGGCAAACTCCATGCAGGCTTTCATTTGTCTTGCACTGAGGAGAGGCTTCCTTCGGGCCACTCTGCCATAAAGCCCCGACTGGTGGAGGTCTGCAGTGATGGTTGACTTTCTACAACTTTCTCCCATCTCCTGACTGCATCTCTGGAGCTCAGCCACAGTGATCTTTGGGTTCTTCTTTACCTCTCTCACCAAGACTCTTCTCCCCCGATAGCCCAGTTTGGCCAGACGGCCAACTCTAGGAAGGGTTCTGGTCATCCCAAACGTCTTCCATTTAAGGATTATGGAGGCCACTGTGCTCTTAGGAACCTTAAGTGCAGCAGAAATTTTTTTGTAACCTTGGCAAGATCTATGCCTTGCCACAATTTTGTCTCTGAGCACTTCAGGCAGTTCTTTTGACCTCATGATTCTCATTTGCTCTGACATGCACTGTGAGCTGTAAGGTCTTATATAGACAGGTGTGTGGCTTTCCTAATCAAGTCCGAATCAGTATAATCAAACACAGCTGGACTCAAATGAAGGTGTAGAACCATCTCAAGGATGATCAGAAGAAATGGACAGCACCTGAGTTAAATATATGAGTGTCACAGCAAAGGGTCTGAATACTTAGGACCATGTGATATTTCAGTTCCCTTTCGTGGGAACTATCGACGCTACGTCAATGACGTGATGGGAACCTTCTGCATTTTGTGTTCGTGAAGCACCTCTGTATCCAACCAATGAGAAGACGTGACGTCAGAGGCGGGTGACGTCACGGACCAGGAAACTATAAAGCATACCCAAAAGCAGAGAACGCCAGCTTCTGTTGTCTTCAGCAAGCGCTATCTGTATCTTGTCCGTCTTATTTACTGTTGTTTGTCCCTGCACACATTGCACACACTGATCTCTTCGTCCGAGGACAAGAGTTTCATAACACAAAATAAGACAAATATATATATAAATGGCGGAAAAGCAGCAGAAATTTACAAAGTGTGCTCCTCCCTGTCCGCGCTTCATTACGGACGGGGATACACATGAAATGTGTGTAAAATGCCTGGGAGTTGAGCATGCACAGGCAGCTCTCGAGGGAGCTGTCTGTGTACATTGCGAGAGGCTCACTCTCAGAGTGCTGCGTTCACGCCGGGCGCTCTTTGAGGCGAAGGCTGCACTCGTGGGGTTCACAAATGGATTTAGCAGAGGGGGGAGAGACGGGCTCTGCCCTATCGCTCCCCTTACCTGCTAGACCCAGTGTCTCTCCTCTGGTGGCGGAAGCACGCGCTGCGGTTTCTTCCCCCCGGAGAGAGATACCGGCACTCAACATATCTTCCTCCGAGGAGGTTGATGTGGAGGGTGTCGGAGAAGGAGATGAGGGACCGCCATCCTCATCTCCAGCGTACGAGGAGCTTTTGGAGGTAGTGACCCGGGCAGTTGAAAAGTTAAAAATAGACTGGCCCGCAGAGAAAAGTGAAACTCAGCCTAAGAGCAAACTCGATGAAAGATTTCTTCCAGCACGGTCACTACCCCAGCGTCGGGGTCTGCCGTTCTTTCCCAACCTCCACACCGAGGTGTCGAGGTCGTGGAAGAGACCAGTACAATACCGTGTTTACAGCCCCCAAACGTCATTATACAGTAACATCATGGGGCTGAAACACCACGGCTATGGGACGATGCCTCGGGTGGAAGAGACGCTCGCCAGCTATCTCTCTCCCGAGTCTGCGTCGTCCCTTAAGACCTCGACGTTGCCCACTAAGCCATTAAAAACAACCTCCAGCTTAGTGGGCAAGGCTTATTCAGCGGCAGGTCAGGCGGCGGCATGCCTGCATACAATGTCTATCTTGCAGGCTTACCAAGCCGACCTGCTGGGGGAAATAGATGAGAGCGGGGAAGCATCATTTGAAGCCATACATGAACTCAGAAAGGCGACAGATCTAGCTCTCCGGGCCACCAAGGAGACGGCCAAATCAATCGGCCATTCTATGGCAGCCCTGGTGGCCACGGAGAGGCATCTATGGCTTAATTTATCCGATATAAAAGAGAAGGATAAAAACGTCCTGATGGACGCGCCGCTGTCTCCTGCTGGCCTGTTCGGCGACGCAGTAACATCTGTCGTCGACAGGTTCCAGGAGACACGCAAACAGTCAGCGGCGTTTCAAAGGCTTCTCCCCCGTCGCTCTCATCCCCCCAAGACTGCTGGGCGGGAGCAGTCTCGGCTGATAGCCAGCTCCTCGGCGCACAGGGCGCAGCAGAAAGCCAGTGTGGCCACCCGGGCTCCCCCGCAGAAAGCTTGGGGACCGGGGCGGTCAGCACAGGCGAAGCCTTCCGGGGGTAGGGCGGATCTGAGGACCGTCATTATCTCCCGTAAGGCTTCCAAGAAAAGGTCCTGACGCCAGTCATTTGGGACCTTTGAGGGCAGTCCCCTCCGGGGTAATTCAGTTATCATCTCGGGCGCCCGTTCTACCCCGGTGCCCTCAGGAGGCCGTCCTGCCAACCCTGCCACCCGGTGTGCGTCAGGGCGCAGCGGTCTCCACCGATCCTCCGAGGGGATCGGTCAGCGCTCGATTCGTTTGTCTGCCGGTGCGCCGCGTCAGATGAACGAGCCAAGTGCTCAAAAAACACCAGAGACCAGTCTCGAGAGACTGGTTCCCTTAGTAGAATATATGAAAGAATGGAAACGTCTCCCGAACATTTCAAAATGGGTGCTGCTCATGATACAACAGGGTTACAGAATTCAGTTCGGTTCTCGACCGCCCAAGTTCAATGGGGTTCTCCACACAGTGGTAGCCCCAGAGCAGTCTCTGGTGATGGAACAAGAAGTTACGACGCTTTTGCAAAAAGGAGCTATAGAGAGGGTTCCTCCTCCCAGCAAAATGTCAGGCTTTTACAGCCGCTACTTCATTGTTCCAAAGAAGGATGGAGGGTTGTGTCCGATCATAGATTTACGTGTGTTAAATCGATCTGTAAAAAAGTTGAAGTTCAAAATGCTCACACTCAAACAGATTATCCCACAGATCAGGTCCGAGGACTGGTTTGTGGCAATAGATCTGAAAGACGCTTATTTTCATGTATCCATCCATCCTTCTCACAGGAAGTTCCTCAGGTTTGCTTTCAGGGGCGAAGCTTACCAATACAGGGTCCTTCCTTTCGGCCTATCTTTATCACCCCGCACGTTCACGAAGTGCGTGGATGCAGCGCTGGCTCCGTTGAGACTCCAGGGCATCCGCGTATTGAACTATATCGACGATTGGTTGATACTAGCTCAAACAGAGCGTCTAGCAGTTCAACATAGAGATGTTGTTCTGTCACACATGAAAAAGCTTGGGTTGAGGCTCAATGCCAAAAAGAGTGTGCTGGTCCCGAGTCAGGTTGCAAATTATCTGGGTGTAATCTGGGATTCCACCACGATGCAGGCGCAATTGACCCCTGCTCGTGTGAGTTCCATTCTCGGGGCCGTGAACGGGGTGAAGTTAGGCCAGTCACTCAATGTAAAACAGTTTCAGAGACTGTTGGGTCTGATGGCAGCTGCGTCCAACGTTGTTACTTTTGGCCTTCTGCACATGAGACCCTTACAGTGGTGGCTCAGGACCAAGGGGTTTTCCCTGAGGGGAAATCCTTTTCGTATGATCAAAGTCACGCGGCGATGCCTTCGTGCTCTGGTCATGTGGAAAAAGCCTTGGTTCCTGTCCCAAGGACCCGTGTTGGGAACTCCTCGTCGTCATGTAATGCTAACGACAGATGCTTCCCTCACGGGCTGGGGGGCGATCATGAGTGGTCGCTCAGCTCAGGGTCTCTGGGAGGACCATCAGCTCTCCTGGCACATAAATCGGCTGGAGATGATGGCGGTGTTTCTAGCACTAAAACACTTCCTCCCAGACCTGAGGGGACACCATGTGTTGGTCTGCACGGACAACACCACGGTGGTCTCATATATCAACCACCAAGGGGGTTTGCGGTCTCGCCTGCTATGCAATCTGGTCAGCCGCATCCTCCTGTGGGCCCAGGGGAAACTCCTTTCATTGAAAGCAGCGTATATTCCGGGGCGGTTGAATGTGGGAGCAGACGCTCTGTCGAGGCAGGGCGCGAGGCCGGGGGAATGGAAACTCCACACCGAGGTGGCAGAGTTGATATGGAAAGTCTATGGTCGAGCTCAAGTCGATCTATTTGCCACAGAGGAGTCAACTCAGTGCCCTCTGTGGTACTCTCTGGAGCACCCAGCGCCTCTAGGGCTAGATGCTATGCTACAGACGTGGCCGAGGCTACGTCTGTATGCATTCCCCCCGGTCTCATTGCTCCCGGGAGTTCTGGAGAAGGTTCGCCAGGAGAGGGCCAACCTAATACTGGTGGCCCCTTACTGGCCGACAAGAATATGGTTTGCGGACCTAATATCTCTCCTTCACGGCTCTCCTATGGAGCTTCCTCTCAGACAGGATCTCCTGTCACAAGCGGGCGGCACGATCCTCCATCCCCGCCCAGAAATGTGGAAACTATGGGCCTGGCCTCTGAGGGGGCAAGGCTCATAGAATCTGGTCTCCCAACCGAGGTTGTGGAGACCATCCTTCACTCCAGAGCTCCCTCCACGAGGAAGCTGTATATGTATAAATGGAAACTGTTCGCCACATGGTGTGGCCAGCGTAATACGGACCCTGTCCACTCTCCTATTAGCTGTGTGCTACAATTCCTTCAGGAAAAGTTTTCAGAAGGCTTAACCCCTTCAACATTGAAGGTATATATCGCAGCCATCTCGGCTTATCATAATCCTGTAGGGGGCTCCTCGGTGGGTCGAGACCCCCTAGTTATACGCTTCCTCCGTGGTGCACTGAGGTTGAGGCCTTCGGTGCGCACAAAAGCTCCGACCTGGGACTTATCTATTGTGCTCCAAGGGTTAGCTGAGGCTCCCTTCGAGCCAATAGAAGAAGTGTCAGATAAATTTCTAACACTAAAAACAGTCTTTCTGTTAGCAATTTCTTCCTTGAAAAGGATTGGTGATTTGCAAGCGCTGTCAGTCGCTCCATCATGTTTGAAATTTGCGCCTGGTATGATCAAGGCTTTCTTACATACTAGACCGGGCTATGTGCCAAAGGTCCCCACTAGAGTCCCAGGTCCCATTGTACTGGAGGCTTTCTGTCCTCCTCCATTTGAAAATCAGGATCAGGAAAAACGTAATCTGCTTTGCCCTGTGAGGGTGCTGGATGCCTACACCCACAGAGCTGCCCTGTGGAGAAAAACAGATCAATTATTTGTATGTTACGGGTCCCCTAGAAGGGGGGGCCCAGCATCCAAGCAGAGGATGAGCAAGTGGGTGGTCGAGGCCATCTCACTCGCATATAAAGCAGTGGGACAGCCATGTCCCTTAGCCGTTAGAGCTCATTCTACAAGAGGTATGGCCGCTTCTAAAGCTCTTTTGTCAGGAGTGTCACTGGACGACATATGTGGTGCAGCTGGATGGTCATCCCAGCACACTTTCATCAGATTTTATAATCTTAATATAAGTTCTACTCCAGGTTCCTTGGTCTTGCAAGATAGCAGCCAGGCACTTGAAGATACGGCGTAGTTGGGACAGCGTTCCCATCACGTCATTGACGTAGCGTCGATAGTTCCCACGAAAGGGAACGTCTCGGGTTACGAGTGTAACCCCTGTTCCCTGAGTAAGGGAACGAGACGCTACGTCACGTTGCCGTACCTCCCTCATACCTGGAGCGCTTGCTTCAGACATATTCCAGAAGCTGGCGTTCTCTGCTTTTGGGTATGCTTTATAGTTTCCTGGTCCGTGACGTCACCCGCCTCTGACGTCACGTCTTCTCATTGGTTGGATACAGAGGTGCTTCACGAACACAAAATGCAGAAGGTTCCCATCACGTCATTGACGTAGCGTCTCGTTCCCTTACACAGGGAACAGGGGTTACACTCGTAACCCGAGACGTTTTTCTTTTTTAATAAATCTGCAAAAATGTCAACAATTCTGTGTTTTTCTGTCAATATGGGGTGCTGTGTGTACATTAATGAGGAAAAAAAAAAGAACTTAAATGATTTTAGCAAATGGCTGCAATATAACAAAGAGTGAAAAATTGAAGGGGGTCTGAATACTTTCCGTACCCACTGTATATATATATATATATAAATGCCATTGCAATGTCTATTATAAGTCTTTCTGAATAAGTTTATACATATCCTACAGATCTTAAAGTGCTACGGTATGGAGCAAGTGAAATGAATGAGCCATGCATTGAATTAAATAGTCATTTAACTAAAATGACATTTAACAGAACAAATTATATTAGGAATCTTGCTTCAATGCATTATCCTTGATTAACACAAGGTATTTCCTCATTTGCTCTCTTCCTATCACACAAACAGATACACTCATCAACACAGAAATACTGAAAAGCATGATCGAAATAGAGACTAAATGTTTCTACCCTGAGCAGTGCTAGCTCTCGGCATTGTTTGACTTTTCAGCACTTTGCCTTCCTTCATATGAGTGCTCAGCAAAGTGACATAGGATTTGATTGGTCCTTAGGGATACAAAATGCTTCTTTGAATTCTTATCTTTTGTCCTCAGTAGTGCTTAAAATGAGCTCAAGGTTTTTTCAGCATCTTATCTGAAATATGTTCTGTGGCTCTCTGGAACCAGAAGCGCAATTGTAAGTCACGTTGAATACAAATCCACTTTTTCCTTTGAAGAAAAAAAAAATGCTACCTGCAGAATTTCCAGACTTAACAAAATTACCTGAATCAAGCAGTGGCTTTACTGCTCTCAGCAGTAAGAGGGGTGAATATTTAAGGTTAAAATTTTGAGCCTATAAGATAATCGTAACCAGACGAGTCAAACATGTTGTCTTTGATGTTCAAGTGTAATGTCAGTATTCACTGTTCGTTATTCAGATACAGTTGCTCTGTTCCAATACTACATACTATAGGCAGCATTTTATGTCATTAGTCACAAAGACTTTACAAAATTTCTTCTCCCTTGTCTGATATCTTCTTTTAGCTAGATTGGAAACAGCATATCTTCATGGTGTAATATTACTTACTGACTTAATTACTTAGGCCTACTTACTGTAGTCACAGTAGAGCCAAAATGGACCCTCAGGATTATTACTTTTCTGCTGATAAGCAAATATACAACTGATGGTTTTGGTACAAAAAGCTTTGCATTATCTGAGCCATGGACTTCTGAACTGAGTACTAAATAAATAAACAGACTGCTGAATGCAGATCTTCTGCCTTTGATAAACACCTTTGATGCATAAAGAGGAAATGTCCTGAGATCATGAAAGCGTAAAATGAAGTTTCTACTAGCAGAAAGCCTGGCCATTTACTTCTGCATTATGTATCAAAGGACTCCATAGTATTATCAGGTACAGGAGAGAGAGTGCAGACAGGTTCAGTTACATGGCAGTTAATGCAAAGCAACCCTTCTCTGATACTGCGGGAGAACTCGTGATAAGCCCATTGGAAAGGTCAAAGTAAAGTTTAGCAATCAATCAGGGGAATCTGGCATTTAGACAAAACTATCCACATTGTTTATCGTCATGGATAAAGGAATAACACTAATGCAGATGTAAACCTGACTGGATGAATAAAATCAGCTTTTAAACAACAAGGTAATCTCATAGTCAGCAGGGATTTGTCTTCTGCTTGCGAGTTGGGAGCGTGTATCCATTACTTATTTCTGAGCTGCTATCGGATGACTTTAGTGAGTTCAAACATGCATTTTGAACATCCGTGCAACTTGTTATAATCAAAGCAATGTTAAGAGGGTGTAAATTGAATCTAGGTGAAGCACTGTTGTGCATCTGTAGTAATGAAAAACTGGTTATAACAGAAAGGAGGGGTGAAAATAACTCATTTCTAATCAGTGGAAGAAACTCTGGTGCAGGTTATGCATACAACAGTGCGGGTTCAGGATGCATACTAACATGCTATTCATGGTATTTCAGCAATATTTTCATCCATTAAACTTTTTTTAATGCCATAAAATAGATCAAACTTCCAAAGTCACATGATTTCAGTAAACTAGGCTTTGTTACGTTATAAGTGTTTCGAAACATTTCGAAATTTCAATGGTTCACTTGACTTTGGCAGTTTGATACAAAAGATTTTAAAGCTTTGAAGCTTCGTGAATGGTGTTTTGAAATCGCCCATCAATAGATATTGTTGAATAAAGTCGTTATTTAGTTTTTTTGGTACACAAAAAGTATTCTCGTCGCTTCATAACATTAACCCTTAAATGCATACCTCAGGTCTTTAGTGACCCGGGACATCATTCACTACCCTCCTCCTCGTTCATTTTTTAAAGTTAGACATCAACCTTCTTGGTATTCCTCAATCAATTTAATATAAAGAATATAACAAGAAAAAAAATCATACAATTATAAAAGAATGCCTATTTTTGCGTTCATTTTGTATAAAAATTGTATAGGGTCGTGAACAACCCAAGGTGTGTATGAGTGTACGTATATTTTTTCTGCACAACGATAATTGAATCTTAGATGACAGAAAAAGTGCAATTCACCTTTATTCCACAAGGTGGTAATGTCTGATACACAATGCTGAAGTGACGACTCATTTAGACAGAAAACGAAATAATAAGAAAAAATGAAATGGCTCAGCGAAGTACTGAACGCAATCAAATATGACTGTAACTCTTTCTGGATGGATCTGGTGAAGCTGTTAGTGATCAAAATATTGATATTGAAGATGTTGAAAATTATATAGTTTTGAGAATACGTTTGAGATTGCGAATGGGCTCATATTCGTGACCTCAAACATAAAAGTAGCCTATTATTTGCTGAATTTACTGGGAAATGAGCTCTGACGAGGACAGTGATGATGGCATAAAACATCTGCTCAAACGGAGCCCTTTCAAGCTCCAAAAGGTAACAAAATATGCTTTATTTTATTCTTCTGTAATTGTTACTCTAATATCAGAGGAGTTTTATATTATCGTGACAGGTAGAGATCCTTCCATGTTAGATATTGATCCGGGTCGATAAAGACCCGAATATGTAAGAATGATTGGCGAAACAGTCATGCAGTTAAGGGTTAAGGTTGAACAACTGTACTCACATGAACTCATTTAAATATGTCTTTAGTAGCTTTCCGGGCATCTGAAAGTGTTAATTATCTTGCTGTCAATGCAGGCCTCAGGATTTTATTCTTTAGCCATTGGATTTTATCAAAAATATCTTAATTTGTCTTCAGAAGATGAACGAAGGTCTTACGGGTATGGAATGACATGAGGGTGAGTAATTAATGACAGAATTTTCATTTTTGTGTGAACTAACCCTCTAAGGGACTCTTATTTAGTGGTAAATATTTCTTAAATTATCTGAGAAGGGGCAGATGTTAATATTGTTATCTGAGAAATGTTGTGGGTGTAGATTATGTGTGGGCCTGTTCATATGATGACAATGTTGCATCTTACAGTTTAAAACATTTATCATTGCATACTGTTTCATATACTATTTTTAAAAAATAGCAAACAGAATATACTTCACAGTATGCCAGTATTTCTTTCCAGCCATAGCCTCCGTCTACTGATCTCTTCCGCATTCTCTGTCACAACAGGAATTTAATGAGTTGTACATCGCTTAGTTTCACTGTGTGAGGAAATCTTTCCAGGGCATGCTGGAGAAAATAATTAGAGGGCGAGATTGGAAAACGGCTGCTTCAGTTGCCATCCACGCTGTGCTGCCAGACAGAGGTGTTCTAGGGTTGCTGTGTTCCCTTGCTCTCTCCTAGGTAAGTGCTTGTGAAAAATGGACATTGTCAGCGGTGGCAGTTATTGTCTGGTGGAAAGAGAGCAGGGGGGCAACTCTTGGACACTTCAGATGGCTGGCCCTCTCGGCCCTAACTTTCAGTGGTTAATATCCCACTCCAGTATCGGAGAGGCAGCCTGGGTAGCACTTCTACACCTGAGAAGGAATGTAATTTCAAAGACCGTCTCTTCCTTATTTCTCGGAATCATTTTCCTCTGAGAACAAAAGGTCAAAAGGAGACAGATGCTGCTACCGGCAATACACATTTTGTATCTAGGGATCAATAATTTACTCTGTAGTCTTAGAGGAAAGTGCTGTCTTAATTGAGACTTCTCAGTACTCTCCTATTCAAATAGCCGGAAGGATCTATAGTTATTTACATCAACCTCATGGCCACTGACTCAGCAAAGTGATTTAAATGGAGCATTTAGATTAAATGTATATAGCGAGCGAGTTGTTGTGCATTTCATGTAAAGTAATGGTGTCGTATCAGTGACTGCTTTTATAGAATGTGTGTGGTTTGTTGCGCAACACAAATTACATCAAGTAAGAGGAGCCTGATTAGTCTGAAATGCATAAAAATGACTCTGACTCTGAGCTCTTTTTAAAAAGGGACAGTACATCCAAAAATGAACATTCTGTCATCATTTACTCTGTCATGTCGTTCCAAACCCATAAGATTTTGTTCATCTTCAGAACACGAATGAAGATATTTTTAAAGACATCTGAGAGATTTCTGTCCCAAAACTCTGAAGGCTCAACGAGTTCTTAAAAAAAAAAAAAAGAGATCGTAAATAATCTGTATGTTTTGAGCAATTTAATCCAAGAGACGTGATCACTTTTTATGATGAACAGATTTAATTTAGACTTCTATTCACATATAAACAATATTTATATGTGAATTATATTTCAGCCTCAGATTTTATTACAAATATATTCATTTGTGTTCCAAAGTTGAAAAAAAAAAAACAACAAAACAAAACTAAAAAAAAAACATAAGGGTCAGTAATTGATAACAGAATTTTCATTTTTGAGTGGACTATCCCATTAATGATTTTCATTTCTAGATGTGGATAATAATGATTTTTTTTTTTTTTTTTTTTTTTTTTTTTTTTTTCTTGACAAAGTCATTTCATGTGTTCCTGACTCAAGAACATGTTTCATACACGCTTTTTTTTCCCACTTAGCTGTCAGTGAAATATTATCAAAAACGTTCAACCTCCAGTATTTTTTTCCATAGCTTGCACTATTTTTAGCACTGGGGAATACGCATTCGCTCTCTCAGACAATGCATTTATTTTCCATGATCTTCTCCTTGGTTGTCCTTTTATGTGTGAGGCACAGTTCCCATGTGACATTTTCCATCATGCTCCATTGTTAGTGGAAGCTGACCTATTCCTGCCCTGCTCTTTGCTCCTTACAATTCAGTGAAACGGATCCTGGAGTTACGGAAGCACTTTTTAGGCTGAGAAATTAGTCACGTCATACATAACAGATTGCCTCTCTGCTTCCTGCACGTCTCTGAGCCGAGAAGGTGATGAATTCCTCCATTCTGGATGATGTGTGAATGTATCCTGTGTGATCTGCCTGTGAATGTCACAGAAGACAAGACACAAGACTTAAAAGTCTGATCTTGATTCTGTAGATCAAGTTATTTTTTCATTTTAAGCCAGGCACACATTTAACGATTAGCTAAAACATTCTAAGACTGTGCTCAACATACAGCGATTGTTTCCTGCGACTGAAGCAGATTTAAATACTTACACATGGAATCTGAACACCGACTGTAATCGCAGACTGAACGCAACTGACTCTGACTGGACGCGTTTGAGCGCGATCAGTCATAAATATCAATTTACATTCATAATCGGCCTTACAATCGTTAAGTGTGTGCACGGCCTTAGAGCTGTTGCTAGTCAGAAGTTTGAACAGAAATTCTGCTCTAGAATGTGTCGTGCTGCTCACGTGAACAGTCTCGGCCAATACTGAGCCTGAGCTCTGAACGTAAACAGAATATGAGAATGACCTAGAAGAGAAGATATTGTTGAATAAAGTCGTTATTTTTGTTTTGTTTTTGCGCACAAAATGTATTCTCATCGCTTTATAAAATTAAGGTTGAACCACTGCAGTCATGTCAACTGTTTTAACAATGTCTTTAGTACCTTTCTGGACCTCGAAAGTGGTGGTTATAATGCTGCCTATGGAAGAATCATATACCTCTCGGATTTCATCAAAAATACAACTCGATTTCTGTAAATGTTGGGACATTTTTTTTTTTATTTGAATAAAATGAAAACTAAAAGATGTTCAAACTACATGAGCCAATATTTTATTCACAATAGAACGTAGATAACATAAATGTTTAAACTGAGAAATTATACAATTTTATGCACAAAATGAGCTCATTTCAAATTTGATGCCTGCTACAGGTCTCAAAATAGTTGGGGCGGGGTCATGTTTACCATGGTGTAGCATCTCCTCTTCTTTTCAAAACAGTTTAAAGACATCTGGTCATCGAGGTTATGAGTTTCTGGAGTTTTGGTTTTGGAATTTGGTCCCATTCTTGCCTGATAAAGGTTTCTAACTGCTGAAGAGTTTGTGGTCATCTTTGACATATTTTTCATTTAATGATGCGCCAAATGTTCTCTATAGGTGATAGATCTGGACTGAAGGCAGGCCAATTCAGCACCCGGACTCTTCTACGACGAAGCCATGCTGTTGTAATAGCTGCAGTATGTGGTTTTGCATTGTCCTGCTGAAATTCACAAGGCCTTCCCTGAAACAGACGGCATCTGGAAACCTATATATACCTTTCAGCATTCATAGTGCCTTCCAAAACATGCAAGCTACCCATACCGTACGCACTTATGCACCCCCATACCATCAGAGATGCTGGCTTTTGAAATGAATGCTAATAACACTCTAGAAGGTCTCCTTCCTCTTTAGCCCTGAAGACACGGTATCCGTGATTTCCAACAAGAATGTCAAGTTTGGACTCGTCTGACCATACAACACTTTTCCACTTTGAAACAGTCCATTTTAAATGAGCCTTGGCCCACAGGACACGACGGCGCTTCTGGACCATGTTCACATATGGCGTCCTTTTTGCATGATAGAGCTTTAGTTGGCATCTGCAGATGGCACGGCAGATTGCGTTTATCGACAGTGGTTTCTGGAAGTATTCCTGGGCCCATTTACTAATGTCATTGACACAATCATGCCGATGAGTGATGCAGTGTCATCTGAGGGCCCGAAGACCACGGGCATCCAATAAAGGTCTTCGGCCTTGTCCCTTACACACAGAGATTTCTCCAGTTTCTCTGAATCTTTTGATGATGTTATGCACTGTAGATGATGAGATTTGCATAGCCTTTGCAATTTGACGTTGAGGAACATTGTTTTTAAAGTATTCCACAATCTTTTCACACACTCTTTCACAGATTGGAGAGCCTCAGCCTGTCTTTACTTCTGAGAGACTCTGCCTCTCCTAAGACTTCCCTTTTATAGCTAATCATGTAACAGACCTGATATCAATTAACTTAATTAGTTGCTAGATGTTCTCCCAGCTGAATCTTTTCAAAATTTCTTGCTTTTTCAGCCATTTGTTGCCCCCACGCCAACTTTTTTTTAAGACCCGTAGCAGGCATCACATTTGAAATTGTAAAATTTCTCCGTTTAAATATTTCTTATGTTATCTATGTTCTATCGTGAATAAAATATTGGCTCATGTGTTTTGAAAGTCTTTTAGTTTTCATTTTATTCAAATTTTAAGTCCCAACATTTCCGGAATTCGGGTTCCGAAGATGAATGAAGTTCTTACGTATTTGGAATGACATGGGGTGAGTAATTAATGACAGAATTTTAATTTCTGGGTGAACTAACCCTTTAAACCAGACTCTAATTTGCACCTGGTCAATTGCGTTGGTCATTATGAAAATGATCTGGTTGCGTCTGTGTTCTTTAATTCATACTTGCAGCCGGAGGGCGCTCTGCCCCTTTTGTCCACAAATGCCTCAGTAAAAGACAACATTGACGGAGCATTTTGAGTCTCTTTCACACTGATAAGAAAAAAACCACGGTGGTATCGCCGGCGATACCCTCAGACCTCAGAGTGTTAATTTGCACATCATCAATAGATCATGTGCAGAACTTTACACTCCAATTGGTGCTTTTTTTGGAATTGCGCTTTCATGCTAATTTACCCTGTTTAGTACATCTGGCCCTGTAAGTGAACCTCAATCCATGTCATGGTCCCTTTAAAACTTCACGTAGTGTTTTATTTTTAATTTATTGAGACAATAGTATATTATTTTAATAGAATGGGAAGACCCATCCCTATTTATTACTTAAAAAACCGAGAAGGTGTCTATAAATAAAGGTCAGCGCCATTCAGATCAGCCCCCTTTTTTTTTTTTATTAATTTGGCTGGGCACTTGAGTGCAAAGAAGGTAAAAATAGCTGCACTCTGTGGATACAAATAAATAAACAACAGATGTCCATGTTTCATCTGTCCCAGAAAAATCCATTTGTGTTCTAGGGCAGCTCAGCATTTAAACCCTCTAATATCATTAGCATCAGAGGGAGACATACGTAAAATAATAGAATGGCTGAGATAAAAAGGCTAGATGGAGCTCTGATTTAGTGAAGATGGTTAGTCCATCCACAGTCTCTACAGTTCCAGTTGATCCACGGCCATATGTCATGATGAGCGTGCAGTTTAGTGTGCAAGCCCACACTAAACTATGATTTGATTAATTCCGGTTTGAGCTGGACAAATGGCTCTGAGAGATGGATAGTATGACACTGTGTTGTCATTCAGAACGCTAAGTAATTTGAATTGTTTCAAGTGTTCTCTTTTATAGAGGTCAGAAAACAAAAGAAGCATGATTGTGCATGGATCTTCACACAGGAATTCTAGACATTAATGGATAATTCACCCAAAAATGAAATTTGTCATCATGTCCTGTTTCATTTTGTTTCATCAAACCTGTATGATTCTTTTGTGGAAGATAAAAGATGATACTTTGAAAAATGATTCTCTCTATTTTGAAAAAAAGTATTTTTTAAACTTTTTTTTTTTTTTTTTTTAATCCGTACAATGAATGTCAATAAAGTCCATTGTTGTTTTGGATCTTTTTGATTTTCATTCTTTGGAATGAAGAAAGTCATACACATTTGGAACAACATGTTTAACAAATAAATTCTCCAAAGTTTCCACTTTCTCAATTTTCTTTCTTCTGAGAAAATGGCCCCAGTTATCACAATATCAGGTGTGTGTTGCAGGCAGACAGACGAAAACTCAGAATGTTAACATTCCAATACGAACTTTAATCCAAACAGGCAATAATCCAAAAAGGGCAGAGAAACACACTTAAAGGATTACCTCACTTTAAAATGGAAATTACCCCATGATTTACTCACCCTCAAGACATTCTAGGTGTATATCACTTTCTTCTTTCAGACAAATACAGTCAGAGTTAGAGTAATAATCACCCTGATGCTCCCAAGCTTTATAATGGCAGTGCACGGAAACCACATGTTTGAAGCCCAAAAAAGTGTTTCCATCCATCATAAACATACTCCACACGGTTCCAGGTTCCGGTTTCTTTTTCTTCCTTTTTTTTTTTTTTTTATTCTGTGACTGAAACAAGCTTCCATTATAACTAGATTGTGTTTGTTGTATCCACAAGAAAAGATTATACTGTACATAGTGGCGAGGCCCAAAGCAGAGGGCATTTGGTTCTGAGGCTCATTACCCATGGTTCACCAAGACTGTCTAATAAACCATCTGATTTAATGGTCCAAAAAGGAGAGAAACTCTGCACAATGCCTGCATCTCCTTAAGGAAATAATGACGGTGGGCTATTTTGTGGCATCGGTGTGGAGCACATTTAAAACGGTAGAGGGGATGAAACATAATTATGCAAATTAGTCATCCATTATAACACATAGCAGTGTTATGAAGACAGGTAATCAAGTGAACATGGTCATCCTGTAATGCTCATTGAGGGCTTTGTGTTGCCACTTAGAAAGATTGAGGTTCTTAGAAATGTCTTAGACATTTTTTTAGAAGCACTTTTTTTTTTGTAGATTGTGGATTCAGCACATCCAAATTGCATCATTTTACTCTCAATTTTGCCCTCCTGAAACATTAGCAATAGCCATTCAACCTAATGTTTTACAGGCAGACATCGATTCCAAAGCCGTTTTAACATTTCGTCAGGCTGGTCATATTAGAGGTCCAGCAAAAAGCATCTGATGGGGTGCTCAATTCATCAGCCATGAGTGAAGTTGAACAGTTATCTATCCATTTGTGTCTGAAGCAGAAAACGAATCAAAGTCTTTCAGAGAGGAATGAAATTGTATTTGTAGAGATTGTTAGAGCTGTGGCATGAAGGTGGAAATTCTTCAGTCAAAGTCATTATATTTCAGGTCAATGTTACTTTGCAAACTGCGTTAGAGCTAAAAAGTTTGGTCACTGACCTGTAGGCAATAAATCTGATATGTGACAAGAAAAATAACCCCAATCTTTCATCTTATGGTTGAATTCACCTCTGTAAAACTTTAAATTTTACACTTCAGTCAATCAAACTATTCTCAGAGCCACTTATTTGGTCACCCACAAATTCACTTTGATCCCTGGTTCAGAAGTCTTGAGCATGTGAATAATGATTGGCTGATGCCTATGAACGAGGAGCACACAATGCCACTTGAGGAGATACTAGAAAACATTTACTCTAAATATTAGAGCTGTTTTATTTTCTATAAACTAAGGTATGCGGTTTTTGTAAAACTGGTACATGTTAAAGTATATTATCATGGTACCTGATAAAACCCTGTTTTGTGTAATGTCTAGCAAAATTAATAAAACAAAAAAAATAAGATTTTAGGATTTAAGATTATGATTTTTAATGGATCCTTTGCTTGCTAAATAGACAATTCAAAATAACAGCATTTATTTAAAATCTTTTGTAATATTAATATCTTTACTGTCACTTTTAAACAATTAAATGCATCCTTGTAAAATAAAAGTATATATATATATATATATATATATATATATATATATATATATATATATATATATATATATATATATATATATATATACAGTGCCTTGCAAAAGTATTCATCCCCATTGAACTTTTCCACATTTTAACACATTACAACCACAAACACAAAATTATTTTATTGGGATTTTATGTGATGGACCAACACAAGGTGGTACATAATTAAGAAGTGAAAGGAAAATGATAAATGGTGTCCAAATTTTTTTCCAAATAAATATCTGAAAAGTGTGACGTGCATTTGTATTCAGCCTCCTTTACTCTAATACCCCTAACTAAAATCCAGTGGAACCAACTGCCTTCAGAAGTCACCTAATTAGCAAACAGAGCCCACCTGTGTTTAATTTAATCTCAGTATAAATGCAGCTGTTCTGTGAAGCCCTCAGAAGTTTGCCTAGAGAACATTAATGAACAAACAGTATCATGAAGACCAAAGAACATACCAGACAGGTCAGGGATAAAGTTATGGAGAAGTTTAAAGCAGGGTTGGGTTATAAATCAATATCCCAAGCCTCGAACATCTCGCAGAGCACTGTACAATCCATCATCCGAAAATGGAAAGAGTATGCCACAACTGCAAACCTGGCCGAGATGGCCGTCCACCTAAACTGACAGGGCGTGCAAGGAGAGCATTAGTCAGAGAAGCAGCCAAGAGGCCCATGGTAACTCTGGAGGAGCTGCAGAGATCCACAGCTCAGGTGGGAGAATCTGTCCACAGGACAACTATTAGTCGTGCACTCCACAAAGAAGAAAAGAAGAAACCCATTGTTAAAAGAAAGCCATAAGAAGTCCTTTTTGCATTTTGCAACAAGCCATGTGGGGGACACAGAAGACATGTGGAAGAAGGTGCTCTGGTCAGATGAGACCAAAATTTAACTTTTTGGCCTAAATGCAAAATGCTATGTGTGGTAGAAACCTAACACTACACATCACCCTGAGCACACCATCCCCATCCTGAAACATGATGGTGGCAGCATCATGTTGTGGGGATGATTTTCTTCAGCAGGGACAGGGAAGCTGGTCAGAGTTGATGGGAAGATGGATGGAGCCAAATACAGGGCAATCTTAGATGAAAACCTGTTAGAGTCTGCACAAGACTTGAGACTGGGGCGGAGGTTCACCTTCCAGTAAGACAATGACCCTAAACGTACAGCAAGAGCTACAGTGGAATGGTTTAGGTCAGAGCATATTCATGTGTTAGAATGGCCCAGTCAAAGTCCAGACCTAAATCCAGTCGAGAATCTTGAAAATTGCTGTTCACAGACACTCTTCATCCAATCTGACTGAGCTTGAGCTATTGCAACCATTTTTATAGACAGTTCCCCTATTTTCAGGGGCTCAAATGTAATTGGACAAATGAATATAATCATAAATAAAAGGTCCATTTTTAATATTTTGCTGAGAATCCTTTGCAGACTGAAGTCTGGAACTCATGGACATCACAAAGACTTTGCCTTTACTTTGCCTGTCTTCAGTTGTTGTTTGTTCATGGGTCTTTCTGCCTTTAGTTTTATCTTCAGTAAGTGAAATGCATGGTCGATTGAGTTGAGATCAGGTGATTGACTCAGCCATTGCATAATATACTTTTTCTTCAAAAACTCCTGGGCTGCTTTTGCAGTGTGTTTTGGGTCATTGTCCATCTGTACTGTGAAGCACTGTCCAATCAACTTTGCTGCATTTGGCTGAATCTGGGCAGACAGTATATCCCTATACACTTCAGAATTTATCTGGCTGCTTCTGTCTTCTGTCACATCATCAGTAAACTCCAGTGACCCAGTGCCACTGGAAGCCATGCATGCCCATGCCATCACACTCCCTTCACTGTGTTTTACAGATGATGTTGTATGCTTAGGATCATGAGCTGTTCCAAGCCTTCTCCATACTTATTTCTTCCTGTCATTCTGGTACAGGTTGATCTTAGTTTCATATATCAAAGAATCCTTTTCCAGAACTCTTCTGACTTTTTTTTTTTTTTTTTTTTGGCAATGTCTAATCAGGTCTTTCTATTCTTGCATCTTATGGTTTGTACCTTGTGGTGAACCCCTCTGTATTTGCTCTTGTGAAGTCTTCTCTTGAATGTAGACTGTGACAATGACACATCTACCTCCTGGAGAGTGTTCTTCACTTGGCTGGATGTTGCAAAAGGCTTTTTCTTTACAATGGAGAGAATCCTGTGATCACCTACCACTGTTGTCTTCCATGGACATCTAGGCCTTTTTATGTTGCTGAGCTCATCAGTGCATTATTTTTCTTTTTTTTTTTTTCTTTTCTTTTCTCAGAATGTACCAAATTTGTTTTGTTTTTGAAGCTTAATGATGGCCTTGCATGGAGAGCTCCTTTGACCGCATGATGTGGCTTCGAAATGCAAATACCACACTAAGGGGCCATTTACACAACACCGTTTTCAACTAAAAATGGTCTTTCGTTTACAGGACAACAGCGTTTTGGGGGCCCAAACATGCAAACTTTTGAAATCCAGTTTCAAAGTTTTTGAAAACAATACCTTTATTGTCTCTGTGTAAACTACAAAAATGCAAATTTGTGAAAAAGTCTATCAGCGTGAAGTGTGTCTTTATAAAATGACTTTGCCAGCTACTTGGCTAGCATGCATAATACTGCATTTTCAGTCATTTTCATTGATCCACGTGAACAGGGATCGTTCTACGAACTGCGTCATCTGTACACGAAAAATGCAAAGAAAATAATTTACATTTTTAGCACATCATTGTCGTTTTGCTTTTGAGTCAATTGTCCAATTACTTTTGGTCCCTTGAGGAAAAAAAAGGGGGTGGGGACTAATTTCTAAACTCTTCCTCTAATTTGGATGTGATTATCTTCAAATTAAAGCTGAGAGTGACTTTAAGCCCATATTATATAACTGTAACTTGGAATATGTTTTGGTAAACAGCTAAAATAATACAAATTGTACCTGAATAGCAAGCAGCAAAGTGAGCCTAAAATAAGATGTTGCTCAGTGGGGACTAGCTTCATATGAACAAAGTACCAAAAATTATATATATATTCAATTGATAAATGTTATGTATTTTTTATAAAACATAGCAATATTTTTGTTTGACTTTTTTCCCCCAACAATAACTTGGATAACAGGATTGAATTGTGAGGAAAAAAATGGAAGGAGATAATTTACTTGTTTTCTAGGTGTGAACAGGATCCAAATAAAAAGTTATTTCCCGTATATCAAATGTTTCAAAATGTAAAGGAATGACCATACATGCATTGAACAAGCAGTTTGGAAAATGGGTGGGTGGATTGTTTTTGGTGAATTAGTTAAAAAGTGGCATTGATTTTGACTACTTAATAAGGCCAAGACCCATCTGAAATAGACTCACGTGTATCTTATAAGATCCAGTTTTAACTTTAGGATAAGGAAGTAGGTTAGATAAATTACAGTCACAAACAAGCACTGGAAAAAAAAAACAACAACACTAAAGCACTGAGTTGTGTACTCACAACTCCAGAGAGCAGAAAAACAGATTCAGAGATGCGGGCACAAAAAAAAAGCATTCTTCACTTTCTGACAGAAACTACCTGAAAGGAGTCATGTTGGCAGAAAGAACACAGGGTTTCCTAGATTCACATTACACCTTTTAAATCATACTTAAAAGTATTTTGCGGCGTTTTTCTTCATCAGTTTTTACACACACATTGCTACGGTGTCTATTGAAGATGTTTATTTTCATTTGGAAAAAAAAAAAAAAAAAATATATATATATATATATATATATATATATATATATATATATATATATATATATATATATATATATATATATATATATATATATATATTATTATTATTTATATATATATTATTATTTATTATTATTTATATTAATTTAAATTATTTATATTAATTTATATATATATATATATATATATATATATATATATATATATATATATATATATATATATATATAGTGTGTGTGTTTTTTTGTTTGTTTGTTTATTTGTCAGTTGTTTGTTTAAATTAATAAATAATACCGCAACAATTATATCCTGTTCCCTCTCATTTAACCTAGTTTCCCAGTGTGTTTGATTGATTGATTCCTTTCACCTGTTGTCCATTTAATTAGCTTTTTTGTTCCTTTGTGTATTTAAGTCCAGTCTTCTTTTAGTTCTTGGTTCGGAATTGTCAATGTTTACAGGTTGTGATATCTGTTTCCTGTGATTTTTAGGTTAAAGACTATTTCCTTGAATTCTCCTTTGTCGTGCACTTCCTTGTTAATGCATGTTATTTGAATTTATGACCTTAAACCCTTCCGAGATGTAGCGATTCTAGTTATTGTTCCCCTGATTATGGTGTAATCAGGGGACTCAGAGGTGTAAAGCAGTGGAGATCATCTTCATTAATAAATGCTTCTGAGGAGATGGAGCTGAGGTTTTGTTTTGAGGTTTGCTGGGTTTTTGAATTAGTGACCCCTGCAATTTTATCACCCTTGCTTGCTAGCTTATTATTAATTTGGTTTTGAATGAGGCTCAGATTACAGTCAGAGGTTGCTGGGAATAAATGAACATTCTTATGTATATCAAAACAGTGTTTTAAATTATTCTATATGAAAAATTGTACAATTATACAATATGAAAGAGTTTTTTATGCCAAATGCTGTGCCATAGAGAGAGAGAATAATGTCTGAAAATTCATAATAGCAAGACTCTAATCTTGCTTTAAGATAATATTTTCTTTTCTCTATTCTTTGTTTTCAGGACTACATTTGCTGCATAATATATTAAAGCAATATTCTAGGATTTTACTTTTAGTGTCTATCTAAATAAAGTAATTTCCAGGTGGTCCTTAAACCTTACTGTTATAATGACAAATAGTATCATGTTTACATTAGTGCAGTGATAGATGGGTTTTTTTGTGTCAAATCAGATAAGGCTGTTGCTAAAATTAGTTAGATTTTGCTCATAGCTTGCTTATTTGTTGTTGGTGACCTAACACTGAGGCCTGTAATATATTTCTTGTAAATTTTAAGTTTTTTTTTCCAGCCCCCTGAAGTATTCATTATTTCCAGACTCAAAAACATGTTTAGGGTATAATACCGTTATCTCAAGAATTATGATTTCTGGCCTTATATGTATTAGTACATACATAGACAAATGCATTCCCTTAATGTTCAAATGGTTCTCCTCAGGGTAAAAATATTTTTGTAATTGGCCCCTGAAGTTAAAAAAAAGTGAAAAAAATTCTACTAGACATGGGTGGTATTGGGGCCTTAATTAAACCTATGAAAAGGCCAAGGCTACTAATAAATGTGTTTTGATCTGGCATTCTTGGAAAAAAAAATGGCTTGGATGTAGGTCTTTATAAGGCAGGAACACACCAAGCCGATGCCGACAAACTAGTGGTGATGAAAGCAGACAGTGGAAAAGTGGCTTATGTGCCCATATATGTGACACGCTAATTCTACTAGTGTCAGTAATTGTGGGTAGAGTTACAAATAGTAGCCCCTTCCGACAAAATCTGCTAATTGAATGTAGCATAAGTAGACACTTCCAAAAAGTTATGAAGAATTTGTTTATACTGTTGCCCTGCAGGTACTTCGTCATAACCAGATATTCAGTTAAAGCATAACACTGTCTTACAAATCCTAAGCTAGTGTACTGAGCAATCTGGGACTGATATGTCAGTCAGGACAGTCAGTAGAGAACTTGTGTGGTCATTACTTCCACTATTCTGATTCTCTGGAAAAAAACAAAAAAAACAGAGCTCGCTGTCAGTCGGCTCACTCTATCACCGCTTGCTAGAGTTGGTGACACAGATCCTGCACGGTGTGTGTGTGTGTGTGTGTGTGTGTGTATATATATATATATATATATATATATATATATATATATATATATATGTTTGTGTGCTTCTCTGTAGTGTGAAAGCATTGTTCTGAGTGAATGGCTAAGGTGAGACACTGAGTGGCAGGGATGGGGGTGGGTATCCATCATGTTGCTATGGTGACTGTGGATAAAGAACATCTGTACAGGAGAAACAGTACTTCATACTGTGCCCGCATTAATTCAATACGCAGGTGTGCACAACAGCCTACAGTACTTCCTCATGACATAGTACAGCATGATCATGCCATTAACACTGAGCTTGCAAGTCTGAAATGCATAAAAACAAGTATTACTCTAACTTAGACGGTATTTGGTTGCAAAATATCATTTTAGAGCTGCTTGTATTTTATTGTTTATAAGCAAGCCAGGTCCAAGATTAGATGTTTATTTGCTTTTATTGATCAAAATCAATAGAACCAGATGGTAGCCTAGGTGGTTTTTCATGGATTTTAGTACAGCGTTACATGCTGTTTGGTTACAGTTTATTTCGATTGTCCCTTATTGTCCAGTATTGGTACAGCTCCATCATGAATAAATCTCTCAATGAGTAAAACTGACTGTGTCTATATTATGATAGACTACATAACATTATAATATTATTTGCACATTTATTTTTAAATCATATTGTCTCTGGTTCACACTAGGGTGCTCTTGTATGAACAAAGCTGTGGTTTGGACATAATTTAAGGATCAAATAGAATTTAAAATGATGCAATCTAATCCTGTTTACGTGAAATAAGCCTGCTCCCGAGCAGGTTTGAGCCACTCTGGGATGAGCTTCAAAGAACCTAACAATTCTGGATAATGTCAGATCATCAACTATATAATCTTGCTAATTGAGTAATCCACGTACGAAGAACGGACCCCTGGTCCTGTCAACATCAATGTTAAGATGTTGTGAGTATAAGGTGTTCCTGAGTATTTTTGTGTCAAAGATACAATATGTAATTTTTCGCCACTAGAGGTCGCTTATTCACAGGGGCGCCGTTGGCACGGGGGACGGGGGTCAGGACCCCCGCAGTTTTGAAAAGAGAGAAATCGACCCCCGCACTTTTGATAAGGGCTGCTTCAGTCAGTCAAACTATATCATCTTTTAGCTTAGGATATTTTCTTTCAAATGAGACATTTTCACGTTTCTGTGAGCTTTCGTTCGTAAATAATCAACTGTTTTGTCACGGATGTGAACAGGAAATGCGCTCTCGAACAGAGAAACACACGATCTACAAACAATCGATCAAAGCGTGGTAACGTTTTAGGACAGGTCGATGGTGTATAAATCATGCCCAAACGTTAGCGTTTGTCAATCAAGCCAAACCGTCCATTCAGAAACCGAGAAATATGACAGGAGGCTGATCTCTCAGGTTGGTGCGCGAGCTGGCTTGACTGAAGTTTTCGTGAGGATAATAGTTTATGGACTGATTTCGGTAATTACATCTAGAAATGTAAAAGCATTGATGGCATCTATAAAAGAGATATCTGAAAGCGAAACGAAAGTGATTATTGCCTCGACGGGAGGGCGCACGAGAGGAGCGTTTAAACAGGTATGTGTATAGGCTACTGTAATACTGTATTTACAATGCTTATCAGTGACATGCACTTTGATCGCGAAAGTGAAAGTGCCCTTTGCGGTCGCATCGCGGTGCCCCCGTGTTCTCATTTCTCCCGATGTGAACCGTGAGCTCCAGTCCATTACAATTTAAGTCGGTTAAGGCCCGGGCATACTTCATTTCCCGCATTCTGCTCAGCCTTTCAAAGAAGCTCCTTTGCCCATGAGCGTGGGAAGACGCATGCACATGTGCACCGCCCGTGGTCATTTACATTTACATTTATTCATTTGGCAGACGCTTTTATCCAAAGCGACTTACAAGTGAGGAATACAACAAGCGAATCGCCATGACGAGGCAAATAGACACAAGAAGTGCAAGGTGTAGCTTGATGATGACTTGATTTCGTGGAATCATGGGAGGTGTTGTCTTCACGTCTACGTCTACATTCTACAAAATAAAACTGGAAATCGAGGGTAACACGGGCATGATGTACTAGATAGGCGATACACGAACACAGTCCATCTCCTGGTTAAGATTGCTTATTTCTCTGGATTTAAACATTCTTGGAAACATTTGGGATAATTTAAGTACACAAGTTAAAAAAATATATAACATTGTTCTAGTGGTTTTGGGATATTTTAATCCAAAAATCTTACATATTGTGCCTTTAAAGACTGTTTCTTTGGATTATTACTGCTGTGCACTTAATTCTGTGCAACCACCCATGACAGAAGACAGGACTGATACAGTTTACTATAGTAGCATTTTATGCTGAGGGAGTTATTGTGGAGTTCGCAACCCTGCCACTGTGAATATGGATTCTATGGCCTCTGGGAGGTAATTCACCTGTTTTCCCCATCCCCGCTGGTCCCGCTAAACTCTGTTTCTATCTTGGTTCCTCCCAGCCCGATGTCGCCTTTGCACCCTGTTACCCCCCCCTCTCCCACCTCCTCTTCACAAATCTGCCAGTTCCTCAGCCCCACCTCCACTGGTTGCCCTCAGCCCCTCTGCATCTCCAACACTATCCTGTGAGGATCTGCCTCAGAGCTTCAGGTCACCAGCTCCTCCCAGTAAGAAGGATCCCCTGGCTCTGCCTCCAACCTCTGAACCCATCACTCCACCACAGCCTGTCGACCTATCGGCTCTACCTTGGCTCTTCCCTCCCTCGGCTCCACCAAAAACCATCGTCCTGACCGTCCACTGGGCTCCCTCGTCCCTCACCTTGGTAAGACGTTGTTCTGCCTCAACCTTTGGCTCCGTCTGGCTCCATCTCCATCGGTCATCCCCAAGGTGTTGTCTGCCATGTCTTCATCATGGCTCCTCCCCCCCTTGACTTTGCCCTGGGGCTTTGTCCTGTCTGGATTCTGGACCACCATCTGGCTCCTCCTGCTCCTGGCTCCCGGCCCCCGCCTGGCTCCTTCCACCCTCCACTTCGCCATGGACTGTTCTGTTAGCCATTGGCTGTTTTTATATCCATTATCCAGTATTTTTGTATTAAAGACTGTTTCTTTGCATAATTCCCGTTGTTTAAGTAGCACTCAAAAGATAAAATAATAATGATAATACAATTTTGCTAGACTGCGACACAAAGTTCAAATTTCATAAAGTTCACATTTGTGTAATATTTAAAATTTTGAATATGTTGATTCATAAAATGATTTTTCATTACAATATATAGTATTTACAATAGAGCTAAAAAGTTTTTGCTTGACTGAACCACGGATATCAGATTTGAACTTGAAACACCATTTCATAAAGTTCAAATGTGTGTAATTAACATTTTTCAACATTTAATTCATAAAATTATTTTTCCTTTTACAGTATAAAATATGTAAATGAATAATAATAACTTTATTATTATTTTATTTAAAGGTTTATTTTTTCATATACAGTATGTAAATAAAAAATATAATAATATAATGATATCCAATAACTTGAAACACAGTTTCATCAAGTTCAAACGTCTGTAATATTTTGTATGTCTTCATAAAAAAAAAATAGTTTTAGCCATGTGCTTTCTGGACAATCAGTTTTTTTTCTAACTTGTATTCGGTAGAAAATAAAGAAGATCAGCACCAGCCGGTTGCATGTCCACGTGGTGCCCATCAGACCCAGATTCACTCACACTTGAGAGGGATCCAAACTGTGTCAGGTTTAATGGTCTCAGTGAATGGTCTTACCATCCCTCCTCTAATCAAAGATCCCAATGAAGTCTCAAAGGGTGAAATTGAGCCTCAGGGGAGTAATGGAGCCTATTAAAAAGGAAGAAGAATAGAGCGAGTGAGCGAGCGGTGGGAAAAATTGCTTAGTAAGGCTGCTCATAGATATTTACAGAGTTCTGCGGGCAAAAAAGGTGTTATTGAGAGGGTAACCAACCCAGAGATGGCTAATCTAGTCCTTGTTTGCTGATTAAATGCAAAGAAAGAGAAGTGCCTTGAGCATGTCTTGTCACTTACTATACAAATGGGAATGTGTGTGAATGCAAGTGAGGTTGCTGTTACATGTGTAGATCAAGGCAAAGTTGCGTTAAAATGAAGCCAACAAAGTTGTGTGACAGTGACATATGAAGCTTGAACTTTTCGAAGAGATGTATGTTAATGCAGTGTTTCTTGCCCGGTGGGTCGCAAAGGCCAAGAAACAACAACAACAACATCAACAAAAAAACAGAATTGTAAATGTTTTTCTAATGCAAGACTTTTACTTTGAAAGACGTGTGTGAAAGCTGATTTTGTCAGACGCAGTTGAGTGTTTTTGAAAAACTTGTTCTGCTGTCAGATGAAATGTCAGGCTATATGTCATTGTCATTATTTTAACATTATTTTTCATAACAAAATAAGTCTCTCACCTGAGAAAAAAAAATGAATATTCCTGTCAAATGTTATACTGTGCTAGCGGTGCACACACTTTATTTGTGTATGCATATGGAGACACAAGCATGGAATCTTCATAGTTATGTTGACACTACCAAAAATTTCCAATATATTACGTAATTAGTACATTGTGTGTTAGCTGGGGAGGAACTGCATGAGTGTGTTGAAGTTGGTTTTATGTTTGACGTTCGTATATGTCAACCCTTTTTGAGAAATACATTTGCTTTGTTCAATTTCCTAAAAATTTGCACTTTATGACCATGGTGAAATGTGGGGCCTATTGCCAAACCAGATACCAGAACCAGAACCACAGTGTTAATGTATCATCAAAGGAATGACACCAATTGATAACAGCAACTGCAAATACTGTACTACTCCTTGCAGATGCAATAAATGTCTAATCTAACATTTGTGGACATGGGCGGAGGCACTAGATTCAGCTAAAAACAAGATGTTTGGTTTGAAAGCTGTAACAAATGATTGCTACGACTGTAGGTAGTGGCTCATCTCTGAATTTTATGTAGTCTGAACTCTGCAGAACCCTCTTAATCAGTCTATTTTGATCCTGCTTATTCAAATCAGTGTAAAGAAACCTCCTCTTCTTTCTTGAAAGAGGATGAAAAGCAGGTGAAAAGCGGCCCTTCATATGAAATAATAATAAGTACCCATGCAGAATGCCGTTTGTTCTAAAGGTCTCTTCTTGAGCAATAAAGAACAAACGTTAAATAGAAAGATTTTTTTATAATGTCTAGAATGTTGCAATGTGCCTTTCTGACATGGAAACCAAAATCCACAGGAGCGATGGGAATTCAGCACAATTTACTGCGTTTTTTTTAACAGTCGCTCTTTCTCCGGCTTTCCTTGATAAATATTTAATGGAATCTCAGAGTTTGCTTTCTTAACATGCTTTAAGGTGTTCTCTTTTCCATGCCAGAAAAAAGAAGAACAATTCTGTTCTACGGAATAAGAAATATGTGAAATAACTGAACTGTTTAAAATGCTGACATTGTTGCTGACTGTTGTGTGTAATGACATCTCAATCTGTGCGCTGTTGAGTTTAAAGCATGCGTTTTGTTTCTTTTCAGGTCTGTAATTCAAACTGGCAGTGATCTTGACTCCTACATACTAAACTAGACCTTTTATTCAGATCATGTTTATGCATGATGAAGTATATCTGCGTCATTGCAAAATCAGCATTATGTAACTAGTAAGAAGTCAAGGACATGGTTGGTTAACCTGATCTCATAAGAATTAGTAGGTATTTTACATGTTTATGTGATAACATACAATTTTGTAAGTTATATGCACTTGAATAGCAGGATCTAAAAAGTAAAAATGATATGCATGCATAGCTTTGTATAGTTATTTCACTATTTTATACAGCAATATATGTGTATAATATCTGTTTTTTTTTTTTTGATAAGTTGTTTGTTACTCTTTGATACACATCTACAAATGTATTCAGTATATGTGTTTCCATAGTTTAAGTGAAAGCATATTGGCCTACATTTTCCTTGTAACTCTTTGTTAGCACTGTGGAAGAATACATGCCTAATGGCAAAAATCCTGTCTGTCCATGGGAAAACCAACAAAAATGTTTTTTTTTTTTTTTTTAGACAGTTGGCTCCAGTACCAGACAACATGACAGTAATCATAGCTCATAAGCTATGGCACCTGCCACTATATTCAGGTGACATTTTGACAGGAAATAACAATGAGAGCTGTACAGCTTTGCTCATCAAATTCTCTGCAACACTTTTTATCATGCAGGTTTCCAAGTCATTACTGAAGGTACAAATTACACGCCACCCTTCCCGACGCTGGCATTCTGTCTGAGACTCGAGCATACATCTATGCCAGTCTGCACTTCTTAATTTACTTATAATTGACATTTAATGTACCCTTCAACATGTTTATTAATTTCTCATCACAGAAATCAAATTAGTGCTCAGTGGCTGGCAGAGATGTTCTGAGAGCAGTGACCAGATATGGCACTGCTTCTGGTTTCCTCCATTCTGATGAGGGCTTCAGAGTTATGCAACAGCCAAATCAAGTAAAAAGCATAAAGTTTCTTTAATAACATTGCGTTTTAACTGACTAAACAGTTGCACTACTTTTGTGTATTGTTATCAGTGCAAAAACCTGCATCTTATTTACTACTATTTTGAAGTTGCACTATGGAACTTTGGCCTGTCTGTCGCCATCTGTGGTTAAAACATGTAACTGCAAGTTACTAACAGATTTTTTTTTTGTTGAAAGGATTAGTCCACTTTCAAATTGAAATTTCCTGATAATTTACTCACCCCCATGTCATCCAAGAGGTTTATGTCTTTCTTTCTTCAGTCGAAAAGAAATTAAAGTGTTTGATGAAAACATTCCAGGATTATTATCCTTATAGTGGACTTCAATGGACTCCAAATGGTTGAAGGTCAAAATTACAGTTCCCTTTCATGGGAACTGTCGACTCTACATCATATGACGTTATGGGTTCCCATAATGTCATATGATGTAGCGTCTCGTTCCCTTATTCAGGGAACCAGGGTTACACAAGTAACCCGAGATGTTTCATTGCAGCTTCAAAGAGCTCTACGCGATCCCAGATGAGGAATAAGGGTCTTATCTAGCGAAAAGATTGGTCATTTTCTAAAAAAAAATGTTTAAATTATATATTGAACTAGCTCTCTTCTCTATTAGAATTCTGGCATTTTAGATGCTGCTAAGTGTATTACTGCCCTCCTCAGGTCAAAGTTTGAACTAATTGTTATATACTTGCACAAGCATATTTTAAATGAGAATTTAGTTCAAACTTTGACCTGAGGAGGGCAGTAATACACTTAGCAGCATCTACACTGCTGGAATTCTAATAGTTCAAGATGAGCGTTTATGGTTAAAACGTATATAATTTAAAAACAATTTTTAGAAAATGGCCGTTCGTTTCCCTAGATAAGACTCTACTTCCTCGTCTGGGATCGTGTAGAGCTATTTGAAGTGCACTGAAACTGTAATTTTGACCTTCAGCTGTTTGGAGGCCATTGAAGTCCACTATAAGGAGAATAATCCTGGAATGTTTTCATCAAAAACCTTAATGTCTTTTCTACTGAAGAACGAGAGACATAAACATCTTGGATGACATGGGGGTGAGTAAATTATCAGGAAATTTTCATTTGAAAGTGAACTAATCCGTTAAAGCTTATGTATAGCTAAAACTTCCATTCCATCTTTAAAAAAAAAAAAAAAACATTTACAAGTCTGCAATGTATTCACAATCCGTCCATGCAAAATCATGTCATCAACTTTTTTTGGATCATTATAACCATGCAGGGCTCTGGTAAATATACACTAACTACTAAAAATGCCCCCAACATATTTTGAGTTGTTTCACATTTGATCATATAATCTTCTATTCTTGACCTATTTAATTAGGGGTCTAAACACTCTAGTGACTATTTAAAGTAAAGGTGCATTCACACCATGTCGTAATTACTGTAATTACAAGATTCTAACTTGTAAAAAGAGTTCACGTCCTCGTAGAACTCGTAATTACTTGTAAAAAACTTGTAACCAAGGAATTTTCTGAGAGCTCCTACTTGTACCACCTTACCGCTTCAGATTAATTTAGGCTGATAGTGTTTCCATATAAATGCATAATTCCCAGTCACAAGAACAACACGCTCTTTTCAAAATTACGGTAATTACGACATGGCATGAATGCAGCATAAATTATATACATGGATCATGTACTGTATGCATTTTTAGGCATTTATGTGCCCTTATGAATTGATTTACATTTTTCCCTTTAAATGTTACATTAAGTTATTGTTCATTTAAAAGGTTAGATTCTGACAATGATTAGACCATTACAACATTTTTGGATCATTGCAACTACAGAGACTAAGGTTTATTGCTTTACCTACCTAGAAGTGTTACACTAAGCTTATTTACTTCCTTTGACTCTGGCTGAGGATTTTGCAAATATTACTGTACTCTCCTGATATCACTGCTGTTTTCTGAGGATTGCCTGCTTCAAACCTCTTTCTTTGTTTTTCTCCCGCTCTCTTTCTCATATCTTTCTCTTTTAATTCATCAGCGCTGGACCTTTTCAGGCGCACGGCACCTGTGCTGCTTCTGTGTGCCGTGAGCCAGCAGTGATTGTGGGTAAACACAGGTCTATTGTTCGTGCTTCTCATGGGACTCCGTTTCCCCGCCCTTATCTGCCGCCCCTCAGCTTCCGTACCTGCACACCATTCAAACGTATTAATTAAACAACAATGTAGGGGCTGTCTCTGTGGGCCGAGGATTACACCTCTGCTTCAGTCCTGTTGAAACCAGAGGTCATTGGCTCAGCCTGAAGAGATTTACAACTCTGCCTCCAAACACATCTGAGACCACTTATGAGTTTCCCATCAGCCACTGCTAGATTGGATTATTTTGTATAGTTTTTAACCAGACCATCAAACAATGTGGCTGCTGCATGTTCCCAACTCATTAAGGAAAAGGAATTTCATTTGAATCTCATGTCTTAATGAATTCTGTAAACCACCTTGCTGGAGAAGCAGGTGGGCAGAACCTGCTGTGCCTTTACTGGACTCAGTCTTGATTACTCACTGTTGCACTAATGAATATTCATTAAACAGCTTTCACGGCTTACTACAGGCACAAATGATGATTTGAGTTTGTTTTTTTTAACAGTTTTGACTTACTGAACTGTTTTGCAACTTCAAATACAACTTTTGATACAACACAAACTTGATAAACTTTTAATGGGTGTAATTTTACAGTCATGCTCAAAAGTTTACGTACCCCTTGCAAAATCTGCAAAATGTTTTAGAATCTGCAAAACTATTATAACAAAATAAGAGGTACAATACAAAATGCATGTTATTTTTTATTTAGTACTGTCCTGAATAAGACATTTTATTTAAAAGCTGTTTACATGGAGTCCGCCAAAAAAAAAAAAAGCAGCAGTTAACGTCAGAAAAAAAGCAGTTAGCAGTTAACGTCAGAAAAAAAAAATTTGCAGGTCCTGCAAATTATTTGTTTTTTTCAACATTTTTCATTCATATTTGAACCCTTTACAGCAGTGACTGTATGATTTGAGATATCTATTCACACTGAGGACAACTGAGGGACTCATAGTATATGCAAGTATTACAAAAGGTTCAAACATTCACTGATGCTCGGAAACATGATGCATTAAGAACCAGAGGGTCTAAACTTTTCAACAGAATGAAGATGTGTACATTTTTCTAATTTTGTGTAAATTTAAATGTTGTTTTTTTTTTTACAACACCTGATTCTTAAAGGTGCCATCAAACATTTTTTTACAAGATATAATATAAGTCTAAGGTGTCCCCTGAATGTGTCTGTGAAGTTTCAGCTCAAAATACCCCATAGATTTTTTTTTATTAATTTTTTTAACTGCCTATTTTGGGGCAGAATTAGAAATGCGCCGATTCAGGCTGCGGCCCCTTTAATTGCTCGCTCTCTCCGCCCCCTCCCGAGCTCTCGGCTCTATCATTGCATAAACAAAGTTCACACAGCTAATATAACCCTCAAAATGGATCTTTACAAAGTGTTCGTCATGCATCCTGCATGCATACATCGGATTATGTGAGTATTGTATTTATTTGGATGTTTACATTTGATTCTGAATGAGTTTGATGGTGCTCCGTGGCTCACGGCTAACATTACACACTGTTGGAGAGATTTATAAAGAATGAAGATGTGTTTATGCATTATACAGACTGCAAGTGTTTAATAATGAAAATAACAACAGTCTTGTCTCCGTGAATACAGTAAGAAACGATGGTAACTTTAACCACATTTAACAGTACATTAGCAACATGCTAACGAAACATTTAGAAATACAATTTACAAATATCACTAAAAATATTATGTTATCATGGATCATGTCAGTTATTATTGCTCCATCTGCCATTTTTCGCTATTGTCCTTGCTTGCTTACCTAGTCTGATGATTCAGCTGTGCACAGATCCAGACGTTAATACTGCCTGCCCTTGTCTAATGCCTTGAACATTAGGGCACCTTTAATGCATTGTGTTTCCTTCTGGAGCATCAGTGAATGTCTGAACCTTTTGTAATACTTGCATATTACAAGTAGCTGATTCCATTTACAAACAAACAGAGACCCAACTGTGAACATGGGAAATCTTGCAAAATCTTTTGTGGTCAAATGTGACTTTGGAATAATGGCTATAAAAGTGTTTGGACAGCTTTTTACAGAAAAATTTGTGTGAAAAAAAAAGTTTAAAAAGTTTGAAGTCATGGAGATTGTTATGCAATGTTTAGTTGAATGTCTAAAGTGGATCATCAAAATAAAGTGTAACCAATTTTTTGTTGTTTTGTGAATTTATAAATGAATGAGCATTTTTTTATTTATACAAAATATATTATTAAAAAATAGATAAATGCTGTAAAAAAATCTTGCTCGTTGTAAATAATGTAAATAATTGTAAATAATGTTAAGGAATTGAACCTTATTTTAAAGTGCTACCATCTTACCCAACTAATTAAACTAATAAAACATCTTTTACCAAGAAGTGACATTTTTCCAGCACACTCACATGATAATTTGTAATTATTTTATGTTTTGGTGGATAATTCATATGAATTTGTACACTCTGATTTATATATATATTCATAAAATCTGCTTACACATTTTTCAGAAAATTGTTTCACATCACACAAATTTATACGAAATCCTCATAAAAATAGTTTCCTTGTGAGATGGTTGTATTTTGCTTATATAGAGAATGCAGTATATCATGTTTCCTAATTATTTCCTATATGTTATACTTAAAATTTTTGCACGTTTTAAAAGCAGCAATATTCTATATTCTTATTATTTATCTATATTATTATTGTTGAAATATGGGCATTTCTGCATATTTAGTTATATTTTTCAGAATTTTAAAATGTGTAAATAGATTTTATTATTATATATTTAAGTTTTTTATTTTTTTGTGATAATTTTCACCCATACTAACAGTAAAATGCAAAGGGCGGAATCAAATGTATTAAAATAATAGTTCAACAGTAAATCACAGTTGAGAGAAAGAGATACAGCCCCTTTTACTGTCTATAACCTGCAGCTATTGTGTAAACACAAGAGGGTGTGTTTAATGGGCTCTTTCACATTGGCAGGGACTGTTGCTCCGGTGCCGACAGGGGGAGAGCAGAGATTAGTAGGTAATGATGTGAATTAGAATAATGCAGCTTGTGACCGTCAGGCTGTAAACAGGCACATAAAAAAGCAATCACATGTGGGTAGCCGAGATAAGGGATTTACGGGAGTACAAATTTGGTAATCCTATTAATGCGAAGCCCTTGACTCTTGCTATGGACTTCCTGTACCTCGTTCTGTAACACCGTGGAAAGGTTGTGAAGTTCGGCCAGAGAGCTGCGAGTTTTGACTATGAGAATGGGAGATCGGCTGGGGCGGGTTGGTGCTTAAAAAGGAAGAGGACTGGATTGATGGTTGTTGTGTCATCATTGTCAAACTGCCACTCCAACAGAGTGTGAAAATATCTCTGCCGAAAGCGTTCACAAACACACACTCCCATGGCTCCCACCAGCGTGACAGCTACAGACACACAGATACATTAAAGCGGACAACATCTCCCAGCGACGCCAAGCCCAAGTGGGCTGGGAACGATGAAAAATTCTATACTCTTTTGAACCGTAGCAGGCTGAAAAAGAGGTCCTCTTCCTTTTCTCCGCCGTCACCTTTTAGAAGCGAGGAACGCAGCATCCTCTGAGAATTAACCCTCGAGTCACTCTTCCTACAGGAAGTGCCACCACTAGCATTTCTCATAAAGTAATTGACTGTATGTCAGTGCCTGTCAGAGAAGGAGCCTTTCCCTTCTGCTGTGCCTTGGCAAGCTCAATAAATCTTCTGCTGCTGGCATAGGTATGGAGATCCATTGTGAACAGCTAATCAGATCTGAAATCCAATTACTCTCGCCGTGTAGAATGATGGATTTTACACTGAATAAGAGGAGTGTGGGTTCCGTACAGGCGTACGAGTAATAAATAACTCCACCTCAAAGAAAAAGTTTCTCTGTGAGGTGTAACAGAAGAGGGAGGATTCTTCTATCTAACTGTGTTAATCGTATTTGTGGTATGTGTGCAAAAATCCATGTTAGAGGAGCTTCCTGTGAAATGAAATACATTTTATTTTTCCTTTGAATCTGGTGAAATTCTTACTGAAAAAAGTATCTAGACAAGAATGTATTATAACAGACAGAATTCTATAACAAAACATCAAACCTTAGGCTGAAGTCACAAAGAAACGGAAGAAGCAACGGATATCGGCCTATGCATTGTAATGTATGTACCAGTGTAATAGATTATTGAAAAAGAAAAAATGTACAGTA
The DNA here is from genome assembly GCF_018812025.1 of Megalobrama amblycephala. Taxonomy (NCBI): domain Eukaryota; kingdom Metazoa; phylum Chordata; class Actinopteri; order Cypriniformes; family Xenocyprididae; genus Megalobrama; species Megalobrama amblycephala. Next base: position 11,080,977 of record NC_063048.1, on the reverse strand, counting down.
GGGAGGAGACTTGGTTCTATGTGTCAGTTGATTTTGAGATGTGGGAGTCGCACTCAAAAGCAAAAACAGATGAACATGAGCTTGCAGGGGTGGAGTTTAAGTGGATTAAATGATTGGAGAAGTCCATACGTCACCATGCATATGACATTTTATGCATACGTCACCATGCATACGTCACCATCCATATGACACCATGCATATGTCATTTTGGTTATTACACAGTCAAAACGATTTGAAAAAAATAAATAAATAAAAAATCAAGAAATGTTCCCAATAAGATCTATAATATGCATTTAAAAAATAGGGTGAATTTTCAATTCATGCCGACTCTAAAGAAAGAGTACAAACAGGCTTTATGCAAAATATTTCATAAAAAGAATTTGGACATGTTCTGGTTTTCAAATGTTAGTGGAAAATTCATAGTTAATTAAACTTTGAGTTGACACCTGTAGTTAGTCTGTTATACATCCACTTAAAATTACCAGTTGGTAAAAATTAATTGCACAAATTACTCAAAGTATGTTTTGAGAAAGTTCTTGCATCATTTGGCATCAATGCATGTCATACTAAGAACATTTTAAAATGATTAATATTGAAGATGGAAAATTGTCATGATCCTACGTTGGAGTGCCCTATTTAGCCACCAGAGGGCACTCCAACCCAGACTGTTTCTTACCTCGTTTGGACTTCATTTCCCATAAACCACTTCCCGGACTCATTATCCCGTCATTGCTTTCAGCTGTTTTGTGTTTGATCATTTGTGTCTGTCTATTTATACCCTGTTTGTTTCTGCTTTTGTCATTGAGGTTTCTTTTATGGTCACTGGTTTCTCTGGTCTGTTTTCTTTGTTTTGTATGGACTGTTCTTTGGATTTTGACCCTGCCTGTTCTCGATTATGTTTTGGATTACCCCATTAAAACCTGTTTGTCTCTGTGCCTAATGTGACAAATTTATTTCCTATAATTACTGCACTAACTAGCAGAGGTAAACATATTTACACTCTTGAGTATCACATGTGTACCACAGCTAATCTTTGGCTACACCTTTACTGACAACTGATTTACTCATAGAAAGAACATCTTGGTTATTCTAATGCATATCAATTTTCAGACAATAACAAGACATTCAACATAAGTGTGATTTTAATTACTTGTAAAACAAATATTACAATACGTGTCCTGTATTCTGGCTCAGAAAGTCTGGAAGGAAGTATTTCAAGTGTTTGTCTGGGATCTATTATGTCCCATAACCTGTGATGTCTTAGTTATGATGAGTCAGTGTTTTGTGGGAAAGCTTATTCTGTCTGTAGCTGCCTCTGTAAGAAATTGCAGACCGTGTGAATTTGCTCTGAAATGCTCAGCAGTGACTCATGAGCTGTACATCTTGTGGATGTAAGCAGTTGAGTTGAAAAATTTACACACTGCATGCAGACATCTGAGATCCACCAACCAGCCCAGTTTATAAAATATTTTGGCACTTTTCACAGGCCTACAGTATTTGAAATAAAACCAGCAAGAACTTTTACACAGTGCTGTAACTTTGGTCAATATTATTCAATAATAAGCAAGTATTGTATATGTTTTTTGACAGACATCAGGCCTTTAAGTTCATTAATAATCTTAGTTTTACCTGATCTTGAGTGGAGGCTAGTGGTTTTTGGCTGGTCTTATTACCAATGTGAAAGTACTAATCCATAGTACATAGCAGCCAAAAGCCTTTACACATAGAATTCAAAAGAAAAACAAGAAGGTACAGTACAAGGAGAACGGTATCTAAAATTTGAGGATTTTTTTTTTTTTTTTTTAAGCAGCATTAAGTACATGTTGGATAACCGGTACAATTAACTCAATTAGCTCAGCCTGCATGTACCTCCCTAATTACAGAGTTCCAAACCTACCCTCATCATGGACAAATTCAGTGTTCTGCCATTCCACATTCCATTGAAAACAAGCAATATCTTTTTTATGGCCCTCAATTTACAATCAGGGCAATTCCATAGATGGGCTACAGGTCATTTACTATGGCTCTTAGGAATCAATGAACAGTTTTGCCACTGTGGAAGGAGCGAACCGTGGAAGGAGGGAATCGTGGAATGGCTGCGCTCTGAATATCAATCTGGTCAGCGTTGCATGGCAGAGGATGAAAACAACTAGTGCACTAAAGCCTGTAAATCACATAGTTAAAAGTTAATTAGCTTTAAATTAGACACAATATCATTAAGCCATTCACAAAAGTTTATTTCACTGATGTGTGTTTAATAGTTGTTTTGGCCAGTGGATTGTCTGAGGAATGTTTACTCCTTTATTTTGTGTTGTTTATCCTTTATTTTGTGTTGTTTTGTGTTGAATTGCTATAAATATATTCAGGGGCAGGTAGGCCTAATAAATATTTATTAGGGCCGCCAATTGATTAAAAATGTAAACAAATTAAACATGTTCAAGATATCAGATGGATGGATGGATGGATGGATGGATGGATGGATGGATGAGATAGATAGATAGATAGATAGATAGATAGATAGATAGATAGATAGATAGATAGATAGATAGATAGATAGATAGATAGATAGATAGATAGATAGATAGATAGATAGATAGATAGATAGATAGATCTGGAGTAATAACTGAAAGATTTGAAGTTCAGACTTCATAAAAAGGTGATCAATGGACCATTTCTGGATTTAGTATGTGGTAAAAATGAGATTAAAGGTTTAGCAGGTGCCATATTTAGGCTACTGTTGTTCCCTCAGCAGCTGTATTTGAATCTGTATGTTATGGCAATATTTATACGATGCAGTTAATTCTTGTCAACACTACTAAACATTTTAATGTCGCAATTTGCATATTGCAGCATTAAAGACTACTGATTGATTCACTCAGCAAGCAAGCCAACACAAAACAATCACACTCTCTGACGTAATTGAGGTGCTCGTAATCTGATTTGTAAAACGTTAAATGGGACACCCTGCTGTCTTATGGACTTCATGGACATTTACAGTATGTGACGGTCAATGCACATATTGTACTTGAAGCATACAGTGTGTAAGTGTGCTTCAAGTTAGTTTGGATAAAAACAGTGTTGGGGGTAACACATTACAAGTATCATGAGTTATATAATCATAACGCAATATTGTAAAGCATTAAAGGGGACTTATTATGCAAAAATTAACTTTTATATGGTGTTTGAACATTAATGTGTTTTGGCAGTGTGTGTACACAACCACCCTATAATGGTAAAAATCCACACATTTTTTTTTTTTTTTTAATCCCCATAAATCATAAGCAGTGTCTCAGAACAAGCCTTTTGCAGATTGTAGCTTTTGTAACGTCAGAGAATGACTGCTGACGGACTCTGCCCTATAGAGGGTATGCATCGACGTCACTTTCCCGCCGAAAGCGCGCTCCCTCAGCTGGACTGAGTGGCAGAAGAAGCTGCTGCGTGACTGGATTTAACAGGGGAAACTGTGAAAACGTGAGTAAAACTAACGAATTACACTAAAGTTTGGAATTGAATATGTTCCTTACAACTTGTCAAATAAACCTAATCCATGGATACTGCGATGCAGCCTGGAGTCGTGTTTCCTGACATTTATATGTGCCTGATTTCGACGGTGGGGAAATACATTAAAGCAAATCTGCCTGTGAATATTTTATATAACTACAACATCGGTAGGTTTAAATCCGCGTAATCACTTGTATCAATGTTATATCGTCATATCCCATACGGTAAAAAAATATATTTTCAAATATATTTTTAAATATATTTCAAAATATACAAAAATTGGCCAAAAAATATATTCGCTATAAATATATTTTCACATATAAATATATTTTCTAAAAATATATTTTTTGGCCATTTTTTATATATTTTTAAAAAAATATATTTTCAAATATATTTATATAAATATATTTTACTAAAATTATTTTTTGGCCATTTTTTGTATATTTTTTAAAAATATATTTTCAAAATATATTTTACAAAAGCATTTAAAAATATATTTTGCCCTACATATATTTCAACCCAAGAAAATACATTCACATGTCACATTTGAAAAACTTTTATTTGTTGTCTATAACACATGAACATTTGAATAATAATCAGCAAGGAACATACTTTACAATGTTCAAAAAATTACAATATTCAAACAAATATAACTTTTTTGCTTTCAAGAAGTCTCAGTTTCCCCACGTCAAATCCTCAAAGCCTCTTTGGACACATTTGGAAATCTCTTCTTGACTGTGAGACAAAAATCAGTTATTTTTTTAACTTAATGTTTCTAGTAAATTTTCCTTTCACTAAGTATTAACTTACCGTATATATGGCTGCCATGGTTTCCTCATCAAGGGCACTTCTTCTCTGTCTCTACCACTGTACTCATACAAAAGACAAAACACAATAACTGAACATCAGTACAGGTACAGAGGGCATGCACTTTGTCCTCTAACTAGTTTTGGATTTCCTGATATTTTTGTTTACATTGGAACCAAAACAATTACAGGTATACTGGATTTTAAAGATATTTAATGGGCATATTTTTAGACAGTACAGTAAAGAAACTGATGATTGAGGAGAGGTCGAATTAGCCTTTCTTTACACTTCTGCATTGCATTTTCACTTTTACAAATGAAGGGATAGTGGAATATCACAAAGTCACTCAGTTAAGCTAACAAAGGGATACTTACCCTCATGCTGTTCCAGTTGATTATGACATTCTCTTTTTCTGTGGAATACAAACAGAGATATTTAAAAAAATAATCCATCTCTGTGTGTTCACGCAAGAAGGTCAAAAACCAAAGTGAACATGACGGTAATCCACATGACCTCAGTTGATTAATCAACTTCTTCTGAAGTGAAACAATACGTGTGTTTTTGGAAAATACTGTTATGTTAAATTTGTTACATTACAGATTTGCCAACTGTCCAATATGGGCTCAAAGTCAACATGTTGTAATTTGTGATGTGTTTTAAAGCTTGAGGAATCATTTGGATGTACAGACTTTAAAATATTAGTATTTTTCTAACACACACCTAGTGTTTTACTTCAACTAGGGTCATGTTGACTATTTCATGTTTATTACTGTGAAGCTGTTTTGTATAAAGTGCCACAGAAATGAAGATGACTTGACTATGAACATTATCCTGTACCTGTGACTTGTGGTTCTCCAGCACAATCGTTGGGCTGATGGGGCGGACAGCAAGTGGATAAGCGTCTTGACAGATGGGTTTTGACCCGCACCTGTTCCAGACAGAAACAGATATTGACACAAGTGCAGAGAACATATCAATTCATAAATTACACAAATAAAATAATATAATTTGCTTAACAGTGCTTAATTTAAAAAAAAAAAAAAATCTACTTCTTAAAGTGTCTCATCATTCTCACCTTGTTGCTGTTGCACAAACCGTCTCTGCTTCTGCTACTGAAAATAAAAAGTAGATTTTTTTACAGTAATGAATGACACATGTAAACCTGTAAGTCATGACAAATAAGCATCTTCTGTTACAAGCAACTTACTGAATCACTGGCTCAACTGGATAATCGAAAACAGCTTGTCATTCAGCAGAAAGTGAATAAAAATTATATTATAGTAAGGCTATATTAATAATGATAATAATAATAGTAGAAAAATTGAGCGTATGAAATGCCATTAATGCCAAACCAGCATATGCCTGAACTTTAATAACGAGCAAATAACGTGTGCCTAATTAACAAGTTTAGTAAAACATTAAATTTAGCACAAAAAAAAAAAAAAAAAAAAAAAAAAACTTACATTACAGGCTCCACTATCAGTGACAGGAGCATCATAGATCGACAACAGCAGGCAGCACTGTCTCCCAAACACTCTACAGCTGAAATTAAAAAAACAAATTAAACATTTTTTGTGTGTAACGTTAGTTTTCACTAGTGTCCAAATTAAAAACAACTAACTTTAAAACGGAAATCTGAAAATATCAAATGCGTCTCATGTGAGCAAATAAACAAACGGGGCATTAATTTGACAAATAAAGTTAAAAAAAAACCTTGACAATAAAACATTATACATTCAAAGTAGCAATGAACATTACATATGTGAAAAATTACGATTAAAAATAAAGTTATAACGTTAGCTCTTACCTTTTACTCCGAGAACTCCCTGACTGACGACCGTTACAGTTCAAAATGACGCGCATGCGCAGTACTCCAAAAGTCCGTGAGCGCTGCTAGTGGTTTCCCATTCAAATTACGTCACAGTTAACATCGTACATTTAGCGATTTTATTAATCTATTTATTTGTATTTGATGTAGATCTAAACGCTATATTACACTGACAATAAATTACAATTAAATAAATAAATAAATGAATTAATTAATAAGTAATAGACTAAAACACACATTTGTGAGGTGCCATGATCACTATTACACAGATCTGTATTTTTTGGGAAGATATGTGAACAAAGTGTCAATGTGGAAAATATGTAGAAATTCATGTTTTTCTGATTCTTCAAACATAATGGATAGTTTTGTTCGCAAGGCTTTCTTCCACGCACATTTGCATTGTCGACTGTAAGATTGGAAATGTATTTTCTTGCGCCCTGAAATATATTTTTATATATAAATATATTTTTCCTGCCCCTGAAATACATGTTTAAATATATTTTAAGTATATGAAGGTTGAAACAAAATATATTTTCAGTTTCAAAAATATATTTCATTGAACTTCACTGTTTGTAACATATGTTTACCATATATTTAAAATATATTTTGGCCAGATAAAATATATTTTTTTACCGTATGGGATTGTCCAGCCCTAAAACATACATAATTTTATAGTATATTTTTTGTCAGTGTTGTTTATTGAAAAACACCCAATTATGCAGAATATAAGATGGAAAATAATTAATTGATCAGTTGTCAACACAATATATAACAATACAATATATACGGTATGATTTTACCTCAAAATCCAACAATTTGACACAAAATGATAATTAAATCATGTTTCTCTGCCTGGAGTCGAACTGTTTCTGAGAATTGCAGTGATCCATTTGCTTTTTTCCCTGTTGCTTTCTGCAGTTTTTAAATATATACCTCAGGGTTTGTGTCAAAGCTATTTGTACAGTCAATCACAAAGCTCTTTCCCGTTTTGGATGTGTTTTGTGTGTTTTTCGCGACATTCACGCTGAAAACCAATGCTGCCGCTCAAGGGGCTCGCACACTCGACGCGAAGCTCAGCGCCGCGACACGTCTTTCAAATTCGAACGCATTGTTTTATATTTTTTTCTGAGTCGTAGCTGGGCGCCGCGGACAGGCGCCGAATGTCGCCGCCGGTGTTCATACACTCATAGAAAACAATGCGTTCGAATTTTAAAGACGTGGCGAGGCGCTGAGCTTCGCGTCCGGCGTGTGAGCCCCTTCAGTCTTTTGCCACTCAGTGGCCGTGACCGCAGTCATAACGGTCGACGGTGACGTCACGTGCATACCCTCTATTAGCATAGACCCCGCCCTGAGTGAGCTGTACACAGTCTGCCATGTTTATCTCCTCGCCAGAGTATTCAACAACAGCATTCAAGAAAAACATTTATTCTTATTAAAGCTTCCAAAGTTATTCAGTCAAGAGCAGTGAGTTTGTTTGATTCATATTTACAGAATATATAGCAGTAGGTACTGTATATTATGCTGTTTCATTTTAATACACAGATCTAATATACACGTGTGATTTCTTGCTGTTTAAGTTCATAAGGATTCCGGAAGAGAATACAATGCTGAATAAAGTCGCATTTTTTATTATTTTTGGACCAAAATCTATATAAGATGCTTCAAAAACTTCTAACTAACCCTGATGTCACATGGACTACTTTGATGATGTTTTTATTACCTTTATGGACATGGACAGTATACTGCACACATATTTTCAATGGATGGACAGAAAGCTCTCAGACTAAATCTAAAATATCTTAAACTGTGTTCCGAAGATGAAAGGAGGTCTTACGGGTTTGGAACGACATGAGGGTGAGTCATTAATGACAAAATTTTCATTTTTGGGTGAACTAACCCTTTAATACTCACAGGATCTATCTATCTATCTATCTATCTATCTATCTATCTATCTATCTATCTATCTAATCTCCCACTGATGTTTTATTCAACTTAATGCGTCATCATTTATCAGCAGCTCCATCTGCCTCAGTCAAAGTGTGGCCAACACAATGTCACTCAAAGCAGGTCACTCTGCTCACATGCTAACTAACCATGACTAATGGAATGGTAGGAACTATTTCTGCCTACAGTGAACGTACATGGCAAACCTACTTTAATGCATCTTTCTTTTTGATGAAAGATGTGAAAGCTGTAATATTTGTAGTAATGGGGTCATCGTATTATCATTCTGTGGAAAGACCTTTCGACATCCAATATATGTCTAACGTCATAAATGCAAATGACGAATTTCAGAACTAGAGAGAGAGACCTAGTGTAACTTTGCCTTCTGGATTTGATTCGGTGAATGTTTTCATTTAGATTACAATCTCTCAACTGGTGCATTTCATTTGAGGCTTAAACCTTAATACTCTTTATTTTAATCTCTTTAGAAAGACACCTAATGTGCGATAACGAGGGCGATAATGACTTCACATAAAAAGATATCCATCAAATATAATCTCCTAAAAGGTTTTTCATTTTTTAAGCTCAACAGCACAGAATTTAGAAGTGGTTTATGCCAAAATGAGCGATGGTTGTTTCTAGGAAAGTATGTCACAGATGGTTTATGGTTCATATCTTTTACAAGCTGCACTTTGAAAAGCCTTTTCATCATTATATATGCCTATATACAGTATAATTGGTTTGATGCTCCTTCAGTATTATATATTCAGTCTAAAAAAACTAATTTGAACTTTTTTGATTGCTGTATGATTGTTTTTGTTGTTGTTGTTGTTGTTGTTTCAATTCAGGTGTCGTCTGAGCCACTAGTACTGTAATGTTTTCTCTCTCTCTCTTTGGCTTAGGTTGTAAAAGGCACTAGGCATAAATCAGTGCACCATTTTCTGCTCGAGTGTCTTCAATATGGTCTCCTTGGTGACCAGTTTAGAGTAGCACAAATAATCCCCTCTGAATAGTGTAATGAGATGTCTACTAACAGGAGCTTTCTCTCAGTGGTGCCTTGAACATGAGGGTCCGAATACCATTCACTTTCCCTAACAACAAAATCCTTTCTTGTTCTTTGCTTTCCTCTATTGCTGTTTAATGAATTCCTGAAGCTTTCCAAACTCTCTAGATTAGATACAGAAGAGTATTTTTCCAGTCTTTTGGCCCCTGTGAAAGCAAACATCACAGCTCAGCAGGGTAGTTCTAATGAAGATGATTCTGAACACAAAAGCTGTAATAGTCTTTGCTGTAAGCTTGCGCCACAAATGTGTTTCTTTGTTGGTTTCAGCTTGTATAATTGTTTTTTTGTTTTTTTTTATCTATACAAGCAATTACCCTCACATACACGCATTAGCACTGTTACAAAAACTACTTAACAAAAACTACTTGGGTAATGTTCTAAGCTGCTATTCACATGTTTCTGATGTGAAGGTCATTCTAAACAGGTAGCAAAATTATGCTGCTTTATACGAAAAAGCATTTTTGCCAAACTATACAACACCGTCAAAGATAATGCAATGCACTGTATCTAATCTATCTATCTATCTATCTATCTATCTATATATATATATATATATATATATATATATATATACACACACACACACACACACACACACACACACATAGTCAAGTCCAAATATTATATCTCTTCCAAATCCAATAAAGGTCCTGTGGTATCTTTTAAATTCAATGTAAGTCCAAGTTTGGAATCCTTTGATCAACTTAAAGTCTACTTCTGTTAAGTTTCTTTTCCAAAGTTTAACTATTTTTGCAGAGTAAACGAGTTGACATCTGCCCCAGCAAAGTGGCCACTGAATTTATATCATTCAATTCAGGTCCAGCCAATTTAACAATTCTGGAGGTGCACATCATCTGAGTGAGACCCATCATGCTCTCCTCTGTTACATTCAGCCCGGCTCCTTTAACCAAGGGTTCTTCAAGTTACCAGTTCTATCAAGTTCCTACGGTGGCCCAGTAGTGCAGAACACAACGGAATTAAAAAGCAAACATAAGTTCACAACACAACAAAATAAAGCCACAACACAACGGAATAAAGCCACAACACAACGGAAACAAGCCACAACACAACGGAAATGCTCCCGACCACTTGGGGGCTCTCAGAGCTCGGTAATATTACTATTCTTTGCCACTGTTCTATAAAGTCGACAGTTTTACAAAGATATCAATACCATGATTAGTTTTAAGTATGTAAGCATTGTATATCGACATGATATATTAATTAAAAATCAACTACGTTCACAATAGCTTCATATTTATACTTGTGAATGATTTGACGTGGTACCCCGGCTCATGATAAAGGGAACATCCACCAATACCACCAAGTGGTTAAAACGGATAATTGGTATTCATTAAAATTACTTTTAACATTTAAAAACAGACATGTTCAAATTCCAAAGGTTGTTAGTTCCTGTTGGTAAGACTGACAAGCTTTGGAATTTGAATATGTCTGTTTTTAAATGTTAAAAGTAATTTTAATGAATACAAATTATACGTTTTAACCACTTGGTGGGATTGACAGACGTTTCCTTCATCATGCGCCGGTAGCGCGTCAAATCATTCACAAGTATAAATATGAAGCTATTTTGCACGTAGGTGATATTGAATTAATATATCATGTCGATATACGGTGGTTACATACTGTTTAAACTAATAGTGGTATTGATATTACTGCCGACTCTATAGAACAGTGGCAAGGAACTTTACTGAGCTCTGAGAGCCCCCTAGTGGCAGGGAGCATTTCGGTTGTGTTGTGGCTTGATTTTGTTGTGTTGTGGCTTTATTCCGTTGTTTTGTGGCTTGATTTCGTTGTGTTGTGGCTTTATTCCGTTGTGTTGTGGCTCGATTTCGTTGTGTTATGAACTTATGTTTGCTTTTTTAATTTCATTGTGTTGTGCACTAATGGACCACCATAAGTTCCTGTCTATCTATGAATAATAAAATGTCTCTAAACTTAAATGTGCACAATAAAAAGATGGCACTCCATTGAGACAAATGACAAATGTCTATTTAAAAAAGTGAAGCATCCATACCAAAACCTTTAACTCTTTATAAAACTGTTTTAGCCATCATTCGCCATACTAGATCTGCAAACCCTTTCAAAAACTTTTGAACAATTTGTAGGCCAAGTCTCTAGCCTACTTTGCAAGTACACCATGCCCTGTCCACTCTCCTTTTTGGGCAAATAAAGAGCACTTTGAGGTATCCAAAGTACTTCCCTGGAAACTACTGTCCCAAGAAAAATTGACTAAAAATGCCTGTAATTTTGGCAAAAGGCCAACAGGTGGCTCTACACAAGACAATTTATGCCACAATGTTGATGCTACTAAATTAATTTATTACTAGTATTCTTCCTCAAAAAGACATTTGTGCATGGATCCATTTCCATTTATTAAATCTCTCTATCTTTTCAACAGTTCCCTCCTATTTCTTCTGCTGTACAGCTTCCAAACCAAGCTATACTTGAAAATATTTAAAATCCCCCCTTGTCCATATTATCTCCTGAGAATCTCCAGTGTCACTTAGTGTTCCAGAGATATAAGGATTTTTGCAAAAATGCTTTTAACTTTTGAAAACATTGTCCAATTTTTGTTTTCTCTTTCCAAATTTTGTCCAAAATCTGATCAGATGATCTTTGGACAGAGCTGCACAGAAATGACTGAATGGATTTTTAATATTCGCTTCCGAGAAATTTTCCTCCAAAGTTGACTTGGCCTTTGTTTGTTGTCTTAAATTAGTTAGCTTAGCATGCTAATTGGTTACCATGATAACCAGTTGTGTGGGTTCAAGCTATCAGGTTAACCATAAGATTTATTGGCATTAACTTATCTTAGCGTGCTAATCTGGTTAATCTGCTAAGTAATGCTTTTGTGTGCTCATTCTCACACTGAAGGCTCTCCTCTGCAGCCTGGTGAATGTGCGTCAACTAAGTAGCGCAGTATGTTAAACAACCTGCCCTGAAACTTTCAGGTTGTGGGTTGTGTCTTTCTGAGAATGATCTAATCTGAAATGATTAAATATTATGAACACTGACGTCTTGCCTGACTTGCACTGGAATGATGCTTTACATTTCTGGTCTCCGGTAAGCTGATAATGTAATGTTAAACCTATGAAAATAGTATAAAAAGCACATGGCTCTACAGTGCCATCACTTTACAGCATAGCAATAACTGTCTTTTGTCAGCGCCTCACTCATCAAAGTTTAATGAGCGCTTAAGTGACCCGAAGCTGTCCGAAGTTAGTTGCACTGAAAACATACGAGCGCTCATATCCTATTTCAGCTCCTGATCAGGATGAAGCTTGTGGGATTTTGTCCTGAAAATGATTAGAACACACGTATCCTCTTTGGGGAGAATTTAACTTAAGTGCTTCAAGCCATGCTCGTTTTCGCTTACCAGGCATAAAATAAAATAAAAACAGTGCTGAATATGGACATTCTCTTCAGATTCGCTGGTGCTCAAAACATGTGCATTCCAAGAATTTCTTCATCTTATTGGTTAAGTAACAGCCAACAACAGCACAGCTTAACCCTGCACACATTTTTTTTTTTTTTTTTTTTGTAATGTTCAAAAAAGTTTCTGTTTAGTAAATGTAGACGCTCTTTTTATCCTGTTTTGATAATGTGTTCCTATGGAGACCGGAACAGGACAGCATTCAAATGAGAGTTAGAATTCCTCATGAAGGTGCTCATTGTTTACTCAGGAAAAAGGTGGTTACAAAATATTCCTTTTGAGTTGATTCTCACCAGTGTTAATTACGTTAACGAAAAATGTTCATTGACCACCTTTTTTTCCATGACTAAGACTAGACAATGAGAGACAACACCAATGCCATTTAATGATAACTGTGATTAAATCAACACATGCAATATCGTTGAGGAAAAAAGACTCGACTGAATTGTGGCTAAAAGACTAAAAACTTTACCAAAATCACTCTTTTGAAATCACTTTTTGATTTTGTCGAATAAAGGAGACAAAATATTATGAGCGTTCATGCTGATGGAGCAAGATGCCAGATTTCCAGAATTTAAACCCCCAATAAGAGCTTTTTTGTTCAAAGAACACGTTTTACTTCATCTTTGAAATCTGGCAACCATGCACATGCGCTCTCTACACTGAGGAAGAAGCGTGGATGAAAACACAGACAAGTAAGCTGGATTTAAGTGATCTTCACTTGAGATTTTCTACTTAAATTAAAGTGTCGTTCAATTGGTCTATATTACACAGCTCATTTTCTGACTAAATCTGTGATCAAAGTGTAGGCTAATATCCAGCAGTGGTTCTCAAACTGACGTACATATTTTTATTTCTACTCCACCTTAAAATAACATTAAAACTGAGCATGTATTTCTAGCAGGTAAAATGCCGTAAATACACGACATTCAGTCAAAATACCACATCTTCGCGTTCAAAACTGCATCCACGCCAGCAAATCGTGCTACATTACTGCTGTTCTCGACAATATATCTTTGTAAAAGTGTGGATTTAGCACTACTAGCATGAAGAACAAATATAGACACAGACTGCATAGAGATTTAAGATTAAAACTCTCTTCGATACAAAAACATACCTTCTGTGAGTTATTGTTTTTAATGTTGATCATATTATACCAGCAAGAATGCAATGTTTCCCGAATATCCACACAATTTCAAATGTGACATTGATTTTATACAACAGTTAAACAAACAAAAGGGTAATATTAAGAGATGTACATTTTAAACAGTATACTTTTGTCAGTATTTTCGCTCTTTTTTGCAATGAAAGCCACAGAAGAACTGCCACACACAAGACGTGTTTTGTGAACGAATCTTCAATGATTCAATGACCTATTCATAAATACAGCCACTTGCTTTGATACTGAAAAAATGAATGACTCGATGATTCACTCATAAAAACGTCTCGGTTACAAAGGTAACCCTCATTCCCTGAAGGAGGGAAGGGAGACATACGTCAGACAGACCGACGAATAGGAATCTCGCTAGAGAGGCCAATCTACTTCGAGTGTAACTAAAACGAGCCAATGCACATTGGCATGCAATCATATGCATCAGCTGCTCGCCTCGCAGCGCGGGTATTTAATGAGCAGCAGGTGCGTTGCATCTTCAGGTGTTCGCTGAGGAGCCGAACCAAGCAGGCGGCAGCATCAGCGGGGTACAACGGCTGTGGCGACAGGACGTACGTCTCCATTCCCTCCTTCAGGGAACGAGGGTTACCTTTGTAACCGAGACGTTCCCATTCAATTGGTCACGTTCGACTGATGACAGACCGACGAATAGGAATCCCTACCAAAGCGCCGCAGGAGCTGCCCTCCTCCAGTGCTCTGTTGTAAGCCAGCTGAACCCCCTTGCCCCTTGTGGGACAGGGCTGACACAGATAGTGTCAATCACTGCTGTTCCCCAAAACCCACTCAGTGAGACTGTTGGATAACACTGGGAAAGCGTACCCTTTCACTGGGAAAGGAACGCTGTGGAAGCCACATCCTTCCCCGAAGGAGTTATGTGGAAAAGTACATATGGACTAACCTCGTAGGCTGTACTGCATATGGAAGAACTGGGGTGACTCCAACCCGATGAAGGGTGGGTTCTCCCAGAGGGAAAGACACGGGCTTCGTTTAGGAGCAACCGTGGAACTAGACATATGGGATCCCTGTAGGGTCACACATATGGTACCCAGCCTAAACCCGGTTCTCAAGGATGCAACGGAATATAAGCCTGGTGCCAGATGCTCCTCCATGTCGGCTGCCGAAGGGAGATTGGAGGACTCAACAGGGTCTGCCTTGTAGGGACTCTCTGGATTAATAAGCGCATGTAAGCGCAACAAGCCGGCAATAAGCCGGGGCTTCTCCATGCCTCTGACCTGAGGCTCGACACGGGAGGAGACACGAACTCGGCTCGACACGAAGGCTATAGAATCTAGCGAACTTGTTAGATGTCGCCCAGCCCGCAGCTCTACAAATGTCTGTCAGCGAGGCGCCACGAGCCAGCACCCAGGAGGATGCGACACCTCACGTGGAGTGCGCATGCAACCTGAGCAGGCAGGGCACGCCCTGAGCTTGGTAAGCCAGGGCGATGGCATCCACTATCCAGAGTTCCGGGAACCAGGTCCCGGAACTCTTATCAGCCGTAAAAACGGCTTTCAGCGCTCAAAGCACATCGTACCGGCCGTGAGAACAGCCTTTTGACGCTGTCAAAACAGCTATTTGCTCAATAATGGCAAACGAAACAAAAAACAGAAAAATAAAGAGAGGACTTCGACCCCGCTGCTGTGCTGTTCGCCCGCACTCGAAAAAAAAGAGAAGTTCAACCAAAAAGCTTGACTCGTCTTTTAGCAGACACTTGCTTACAGAGAACAGGAATAAACACCATTCGGCTCCAAAGCGAAAAGCTGAAGAAGCAACGCACCTGCTGCTCATTAAATACCCGCGCTACGAGGCGAGCGGCTAATGCATATGATTGCATGCCAATGTGCATTCGCTCGTTTTAGTTACGCTCGAAGTAGATTGGCCTCTCTAGCGAGATTCCTATTCGTTGGTCTGTCTGACGTACGTAAGGTTTTTTTTTTAAATGTAAAAAATAAAAATAGACTAAAATATGAAAGACAAAAATGACTAAATGTAACTAAGACTACAGAGCATTTTCGTCTGAAGATAAAGACTAAGACTAAATCAAAAATTGTTGCCAAAATTAACACTGATTCTCACTAGAACTACAGAACTTTCGGCATCTGTGTAAACACACGTCTTCCCAATGGCGCAACAAGATTAGTGACAGGCACCTAACCCAGATATTGTGGGTTCAAGTCCTGTGTGGTACAGCTTGTGAAATTGTGTGTAATGTTGTCATTTTGATACCTTTATTTTCAGGGTAAATGTTGTACTAATCTTTCTTCCTCTTGGATTAGAAATAAATGTCTTTTTGCTCATTCTGTGTTCATTCTCACCTGAAGTTGTTAATTCTGAGTTTATTATTACCTGTTCTTCTGAACCTATCTATTTTTTATGTACATTCTTTTTCTGCTGTTTTTGCTCTTCCAGCTCTTCCACACACTTCCAGCTTCTTCAGGGGCTTGGCCCTGTATTGCTGCTTGCAGCTATATTTTTCTTTGTATTCACTCTTAAACAGTTCACTATAGACCCTTACAGCTCTTCTTCTTATTGCATTTGAATCTTTTAACTCCTGGCCACTTTCTGGCCATAAAGAGTGAATATACCTGCATTGGCCTTTTCCCCTCAGGCTACAGAAAAATTTAGATGGGGTGTCCATTCGAGTTAAGTTCTGATACCTTGACCTTACCAGAGCTCCTTGTGTCTTTATAACAAGCATATTCTCCAAAAAAGACCTTTTGGACTTTAACATCTCATCTTGTCTTGGTTCTTTTTTAACATCTGCCAACGCTTAAAAATGTACAGTTCCAGATTCCAATTTTCTTATGACTCTATGTTTTGAGAAACATTGAAAGCATACTTTTAAAAAAAAACATTTTTATTTCAGTATTTCCATAATCCCACCATTATCTTAAATTGTTAAAACATTGCTTTCTAAATTTAATTTGACTCCAAAACAAACAGAGGCCTTTAAAATTCTTTAAAATTCAAGTAACTTAACAAGGATGTATTAAAATCCCAATATGCACTTTTTGCCTTAATGTTTGTAATAATAACCTGACATAAAACTAAAAACATTATAAGTACAACCAGCTGGCACAGTTTCACATTTTCCCCACAACATTATGTAAATGTTTAAAACAATAAAATCTATCAAGTCTTGCCATAGAAAATGATCTCTTGGATGTAACCACGTATAGTGTTTCACATTACCATTAAATTCTCTCCATATATCACATAAACTATCTCTATCAATTCACAAAGCTCTCGAAGCTGCATGAGGCTTCACATATTTCCTTTTCAACATTTAATTTTCTTTGCAATTAAAGTCCCCACCCAAAAACACATATCAGTTTCACGATTCTGCAAAATTGTATTTATACTATTAAGAAAATTGTTGTTTCGAAACCATTTTCTGTTTGTAATTCTTGTCTCACTTTAGCAACAAACTTTTTTTTTTTTTTTTTTTTCCTCCTGTAAATCTCTTGGATATTGCATTTTTCAGTTCCTTCACCCCTCATTAGTGTTCCAACTCACTAGACATTCACTGATAAGGAAAAAACTCCATATTCTATACATTTTTCATGCTATTTTTTTTTCCAGGAAAATCCCTGATTTTCACAAAAGAATAGTCACTCCTCTGTTTTCGATGTCAGTTGCCTCATCTGAATCATCCACTAGTCTATAACTAAATTAGCTAAATGTTTCTATTTATTTCCTATAGTAACACAATGGGTGGTGCATCATCATCCTGCACATGCTAAACTTATATCTTAAATATGTTATAATGTAAAAGTAAAATCACATTGTTTCTAAGAGGAGCATCTTCCTCCTTCCCCTATATCCCTCATCCATCTTCTCCCCCATCTGTCCCTTCTATCTTCATTTCATTTACCTGTTCACCCACATACATTTTTTCTTCTTTTTTCACCATCTGTCATATCTGTGCTCTCCCACACCTCCATCACCATCTTCAGCAGTTACAACATTAGCACTATCAGTCCTCTCCTCTCCCTGCACAATTTTAATTTCGTGCCTAAGTAAGAGTCGCTCAAACGCCACTTTATCTAAAGCCTCCGCCATTGCCGGTGTTCAAGACACCTGGCCAGCAAATGCTGCAGGCAGCGTTCCTCACTTATAACCTTGCAAAAAGCCTTTATTTACTACACAACTCAAACTTTAAAAATCATTCCAAAACCAGCTAAAATTATTTACACAACAACAATGTACAATAAAATAGATGTTTGTACAGTTGACAACATCGTCTTATTATTAATCTGAATTTTGAATGATTAATTAATTGCTAAAAAGTATATATATATTTAGAATGAATAATACATTAGAATTATTAATCAACACTAAAGTATTTATTGATCTTATTTAATGTTAATTCCAACATTGAGACTGAGACACTAAAGAGCTATTCTCTCTCACTTTTCCTGTCTTTCTCTGGCTTTCTCTCTTTTCCTCTCATTCTTTATCCCCCTTTTTTTTTCTTTTTTTTTTCCACTGTTGGATAAAAGCAAGAAGTGTTTTTCATTTCCCACTGGCAGGTCCAGTGGTGCCGCCACTTTGCTCATCCTCCTGTGGAGCTTTTGACTCATCCTTTAGAATCCCCTCAGCAGAAGCCCAATGTTCTCGCTTCATCTCCATCCCGTCCACACTGACTGATCCAATCAATATTCCTCACCGATAGGCTCGACTACCACACGCTCTGACAGAACTGATTTTTCTTTCTCTTTCAACCTTGACAACCTCTAGTTTTGCCAATACTGCTTTGAAGGATCTGCAGAGCGGGTTTATAGTCATTTGAAAAATGTACTGCTTTCCTAAAAGAGATTCTCTGTCATTATGTGTGGTCGAATGTTTAACCGTGTTTACCATTGCAGTCTCACACTCTTTTTGTAAATCATTCTGGATAAAAGCATCTGCTAAATGCCTTCAGTTTCAATTAGATTTATTTTATTCTAATCCAGCTTAAAACCAACTCAAAATAGTTACAGTTTCAGTTTTGCAGTGTGGACTTTAATTTCAATAGGTGAATTATATATTAAAACAAAAACACAATAATTTCCAATGCATCTATGATGGTCTGGCCCTGGATTTCCAGATATAACCTAGTCAGTTTTACAAATTTAAATTGATTGCATGCAATGAAATTATGTTGTGACAAAATGTTCACTTTTTTTTTTCTCTCTTTTTTTTAAATATATCTTTTCATTTATTCATTCATTCATTAATTCATTCATTCATAACTGGTGAAGAACTTATTAATACAAAAGTAATTATGTGTCATTTATATACATCATATTTATTATATGTCATATTCATATACATTCTCTTATACGTTCTCTAGAAATTGTTGTGCTTTCAATGAACTCAAAAGGTTTGCAAGCAAATGCAAACGTTTTTTGCCAGGGAACACAAAGATTTTGCTAATTTTCTCAGGTGACACAAAAAATATGTTTCTCATATTTTTCAATCACCATGTCTCTTTAGAGACTCTGTAGGTTTACCACAGTTTAAAATACAGCTAAACCAGCTTCACAACAAGGTTTTTCTGTATGTATATTAGCACAGTAATTTTTGGTCACCAGCATTAGCTTATTTTATCAGTAGAAATGTTATAGAAACTGTGACAGTTCAATGCCAAATGAGAGCTGGCTGTTGATTAGAGTGCCATAAATTGAAATGTCAAATTCCCATCTTGACTCCAAAAAAGGTCATTAAATGTAAACTCCTCAGAGAGAGAGACGTTCACAGGTTGACTGAGGTTTAGTATCTCAAATCCTTATCACAAGCTTAACAGCATGTTCCCTGTTCTTGTGGGTCTGCTTGATCAAAGATTACAAAGATGAAGAAGAGAAATGCAATAGTTTCAATAAACCCAGTGCAACGTTTGCTTTCTACAGGATAAACCAAAGATCTTTTGAGCATTTAGCTGAGAAACAATGATGATTCATAACAGTCAGAATACTTATATCGCAGCTGTGGCAACCAGGGCGGGCGAGAGCCATGAGGGAATGGCGCGAGTCTCTCACGGAGGAGCTCCGGAAGCATAAAAGGAGGAGCGACGACAGTGAAGGATGAGAGAGGACCAGGCCTGGACTTTATTTTATGTTTTATTATGTTTGTGTGGCCGGCAGACGTCCGCGAGGGTCTGCCGGCATTACTTTCGTTTTGTTTATTTTGAATTAAAGTTATGTTGAATGTTCGCTGGTTCCCGCCTCCTTCTTCCCGTATATACGAACTACGTTACAGCAGCAATTACTCTCAAACCTCACAATACTATTTAAACAGATGTGAATGCTTTCTGAAATTGTATAATGGTTTAGCAAGATTATCAGGATTGCTGAAGATAATCACAGAAAGTCATCATGCAATATTCATTTAAAGCATGCACCCCCACAATCTCATAAAGGTATTATGTCAGATGCACAGCAGCATGAAGAGAGCGATATTGCAAACAAATGAACACTGTAATGAGTCAAATTAAGTCTGAAATTGCATACATTGTAATATGAAGAGTTTCGTTGCAAAACGAGATAACTCCGTTTTTAAAATTTTTGTCAAAACATGTTTATTATTATGTTATCATGTTATTATTTTGTTTTATGGTGCTACTTAGCTGTATTTTTTAAGCCCTCATATCATCTCTCTATACCTAAATATTTTTCTTTAATATGACTTAAATGTGTCAGTGCAAGATTTTGTGACAGTCACAACATCTTTGACAGTGGGGAATGCATCTCTATAATAACCCTTATAGTTAAAAGATACTTGTGCCTTGTCTTTAAGCTGTTATGCATAATAATGGGCCAGATATTCACCTTTGCATTAATGTCATTACACTTGTTAGTGAAAGAAAAGATGGACAGGATAGACTGTCATTCACACAAAATGGGTAATGCTGCAAAAGAACCACATTAGTTAACTAGCAAATTGGGCCACTTTTTTTTTTTTTTTTTTTTTTTGCTTTTTTTTTTAAACAAAAAAAAAACAAAACAACAGCATTCCCTTAAAAGTGATTATTTGTTAGCTTGATAATCAAAGAGTGTCTGGTGAGTGGTTCACAATTGTCTCGACTTGTTAACAATATCATGTTGTCTTGTTTTCTGTCTTTCAGGTGAAGACAGAGATGAGGAGGCATTTCTTCTCTTAGATGAGGACACTATCACTCTTGTCCCTATACAGTTATTGAATGTTTCCATTTTTTCTAATGTAATGTACTTCTAAGATAAATACTAAGTGTGTAGAGTTTATGTAAAGTTTAATTTAATTTAATGCAATAAAAAATACTTGAAGTGTGTAAGTTTGTTTATTTTACATTTTTATGCATTTGGCAGTTTTTATCCAAATTGGGGTTGCTCTTTTGACCCAGAAGTTGGGTTATATTAACCAATTTTGGGTTATTTTAACCCATGTATCAGAAATTGGGTCTATTTTTAGTTACAAAGAATGTTTATTAGTTATAGAGTCAATAGAAATTGTTTTTTTAGGGACTTTTATATATATATTATACAAAATGAACAACATTACTGACAAACAATTGCTGTTGCTGTGTGAACATGTGTGAAACAAATAAAAGAGGAGAAGGAAAGAAGTTATCCAATATTTCATATTAAATATGATGCATAACTTGCCTGTGTGTGCGTATCTATGTCTATATATTTATTGTGATTCCTGCTTCCAGGCATGTCACAAACCTCACGAGACAGGCATATAAACATATTTTGTTTTGTATTGTAATCAGTTTCCCTATTTTTAGACATGTATTATACTCTCATCTAGCATGAGACATACCTGTCAAACGTTGAGAGAATATTTGAGAAAAGGAAGTACCATAGAGGTTTGCAGCAATGTCTTTCTATCCCACTCAGGGATGGACTGGAAATCTGGCATCCCGGACATTCTCCCGGTGGACACGATGATACAAGGTTATTTATTTATTTATTGCCATGGACTGGCCCATTACGCAGGGACAGCGGCCCATTGGTTTGTCTTCTGATTTGACAGGCCAAAGTGAGAGAGACCTCCCCCTCCCGCGCTCTTTTTGTTTTTATTTGGAGCGCATGGGAAACTGCAAAAGGCAAATACCCACTCACCGCTGCAGCTGACGAACATGCACTGCGTTTCTGCCACCCTACGAGAGTCATTCTGTACGATTTGAGTCCTTCCTTTTCAGTTGACACCACCTATTTTGTCGTGTCCCTCAATGTCTTCTATGAAAGTGTACTTGGGATATGAATAATAAAATGAGAAAAAAAGCCCATACATTCTGCCATTCCCATAAAAATCCATCTGTACTTTTTTGCTGGTAATGCTGGTAAAGTAAATTCATGATTATTCATTAAAATAACATCATTTAGTTCCGTACCTCAGTAAACCCTCAACCCCGTTACACAAACCATTCTCCCCCTACACTCTCAGAAATAAAGGTACAGTGAGGGTACAATTAAGTACTTTAAGGTACAAATTTCACAAATGTGCCAGCAAAGGAACAAACATGTATCCAGCTGAGTACCAAAAAGTACCTTTCCAAAGAAAAGGGGTACACAATGAAATATGCATGGTGAAAGGTACATATATGTACCCTTTGAAAAGGTACATTGTCATATAAAGTAATACTTAAGGTACAACATTCACAAATGTACCATTAAAGGTCCTATCGTGTTCCCATGGGGTACTTAGAAGTACCTTTTGGGTACACATCCTGTAGGGTACAAAAAAGTACCTTATTCAAGTCAAAGGGTACACTTCCTGTGGGGTACTAAGAAGTACTTTCCAAGTTACAGGGTACACAATCCTCTGGGGTAGCAGCTACTTATGCGTGCCTTTTCTAAGACTGATAGAGCCTTTGTCATAATTTGTAAATGTGGTATGCCTTGGACAGATTGACACAATAAATGTGTTATCTCCTGGGCGGGCAGTTTGTGTTTATGAAAATAAAAACAATACATATATTTCATATGGTAGCACATAAAAAGCTCTATAAATAATGAATAATCATTTATAAAAATAAATATACATTATATATATTTCAATTTATTACACGAAACGGCTGTTTTTTGTCGGCCAATCACGTCACGCCTCTCGTCTTTTCAAACTGCGGCGGATCGCGCTCTTTTCACTCCGGCCTGGTTTGAGGGGAATCGCGATGCTTTGGACCGTTCCGTAAGTTACGGTAGATAATAATTGTTAAAATGCGTAGTGCTGAAAAAAACGATCATAGAAATAGTTAGCTAACAAATATGTTGTTAATTAAGTTAGTTGGAGAGTGGCGACGTGCGTCGAGCAGTGTAGCGTTAGCGAAGTGTTAGCCAGGCAGAGCGCACGACAAGCTGTCCAGCACACCATATCATTATAAACAACTAAAAGAGTGCATTATAAGTGAAGGATTTAACGTGGAGCGTTTGCTTTGCTGCATCAGGTACGTTCACAGTGCTCCTGTGATGTGTTTTGCGGTTGACCGAGTGAAATGTTGTCTGTTCTCATCGCATTACTTTCTACGGTATGAATTTTCTTCAAGGACGTTGTCAAGAATTTGATTTGATGTTGACAGAGATGAAGGTTTGACCGATTTCACGTCAAGCACAGGAGGAGAGTGCCGTCAAATCCAGGTAACGTATTTTGTTTTTTGTATAGTAAATGTATTTTTAATGTGAGGATATTTTAGATGACTTTTTTAGGCAATATAATTTGCAATCTATGTTCTGTCTGTCAATCTATCTTATGCCTTGGTTGTTGTCAGCTGGCCTCTAAATTTCTCATGATATAACTTATTAACATGCAGCTTACAACATCATCTGACTGTTTGATAGATATTAGAAATGAATGTATTTTGTTGAGATCAATACTTTGTTCTTAAATTTTTTGTTCTTTGATTTAATCAGCAGTGAAGATGAACATCTAAGGGGACTCCCACAATGGCTTGAGTACTAATGCTGCTCGGATATGCTGTGTGTGTAGGTCTCATTGCATTTCAGTCTTTACTTATTTTCTTCTTTTACATAAAGTTATAAAAAAAATAATTCTACTCACCCTCATACTGTTACAAACCTGTGTGAGTTTCTTCTGTTGAACACACAAGAAGACGTTCTGAAGAATGTTGGTAACAGGACACTTGGTGCTATCCATTGACTTGGATTTTCGGATTTTTTTCCCAACTATGTAAGTCACAGGCTACCGTCAACTGTCTGGTTACCAGCATTCTTTAAAAATATCTTTTATGTTTAGCAGAAGAAAGAAACTCATGCAGGTTTGGAACATGAGGGGAGTAACAATAACATTTTCATTTTTTGGTGTAATATCCCTTTAAGATATTTTAATAGACAATGCAAAAGTTGATATATTTGCTGATACTGATATATTTTGAAAAGGTTTCCTCTTTTGGATAAATAACAGATGGAAAGACTGAGGAGTTGAAAGCTGATTCTACCCTGGAAAGGAGTAATTTTCTCTTTTAGAGGGGATGGAAGACCAAGCAGATACTATGTAAGTGTGAAGTCTTTACTTACACGCACATCTCTTGTTTAATTTATCATAACAAATATTTATTAATATGACTTGACGTGAAGGAGGACAGATGCAGGTAATTGCACATGTTGATCTCTGACTGTTTAGGTTTCTTTAGTGCAAATCTATGGAGCTGCTGTAAATACATAATAATGGTAATGGTACACATTCAAGTCTTAATGAAAAAGAAAAAAAACCTTTTCACCCTTACTAACTTATTTAACCTTAAAAACACATGCATTGAGTGTAAAATGTGGACAGTTTAGTCTTAAAAAAATAAATAAAATAAACTTCATGGTTGCCATCCTCTGTGGCTGTCTTGTCAGTATTGTGATATTGTGGTTATCACAACAACCCTAGGCCCATAGGCTGCTCTTAATTAGGGCTGCACGATTAATCGCATGCGATTGTCACGCGCATTTCTTCAGTAAAACAGGTTCCCTGATTACCGCTAAATCGCCATCACCTGCTTTCAAATGAAGCGGCATTTAATAGACAGAACCGTAGATCACTGACAAGCCACGCAATATCGCGTTCATATCGCAGATGAATCGCCTTCGATAATGAACGCGATATTGTGTGGCTTGTCAGTGATCTACGGCTCTGTCTATTAAATGCCGCTCCATTTGAAAGCAGGTGATGGCGATTTAGCGGTAATCAGGGAACCGGCTTTACTGACGAAATGCGCGTGACAATCGCATGCGATTAATCGTGCAGCCCTACTCTTAATCCTACAATTAAACATTTGTTGCATCTCTAATCTGTTTTCATTCATTTTCAGATTAAAAAGTGCTACACAATGATGGTTGTTCTTGCATATCTTCTGCCACCGTTGCCTGGAAGCCGATGCAATGTTAAATCTGAAATTTCATTCCTTCAATTTAATTTTGTACCGGTAAGTTTTACATGGACCGTTATTTTTGTAATGATGTCTTGATGCTTTATAAACTCCTAAAATGTATTTATTTTTTCCCTTATCTCTTAGCGCGGAGCCACTATTGCATCCCTCTGCAGCAGTTTTGAGACCGCATCAAAGACCAGACCACAGCCGATCTACATTGGAAGTTTGAAGAGCACAACATGACAGTACATCATTACGAGGATTGACAGAGTAACCATTCCTGTGGATGAGGGCCTGATGTGCTGTGGACAATATATTCTAGGTGTGAAACTTGTCCTGTCCACCACAGATTAGTTTGGTCTTTTCTTTCTAAGACTGGAGCATCTAATATTGAAACACCACATTCTCTTCTTTTTAAAACTGACATCGTTTCGCTAGAAAATAACCTCTTCTTCAGCTGTGATCGCGTACAGCCCGTTTAAACACTTCAAAGACTTTTGAAACTGCATTGATTTGGACTTAAAAACGATGGTAACCAATGAACTCCATTGTTAGAAGAAAAATCCAGAAATGTTTTCCTCAAAAAACAAAATTTCTCTCCCACTGAGGAAAGAAAGACATGGATATCTTGGATGGCATTGGGTGAGTAAATTATTAGGAAATTTTACACTGGAGTAAGTAATGCATTCATAAAGTGATTCTCTATTAAAGTTGTTTAAATGTGAAAAACTTTGTTTATTAAAGTTTATTGCAAACGAAGATTGTGGTGTGCCGTCGTTATTCTCTTTCCAGTATTTTAATTTGTACAGTTTAACTTCTTTTAAATCATTGATTGTGGGAAAACAAAACATTGCTTTCTTTTGCTCTCATTCTTTTCTATTTATCAAGGACATTTTTGCCACTTTATAGGTACAATGGCATCGTCGCTGGGGTGGTACCCCTAACGAGAACAAATTGGTACCATCTAATGGGGTACATTTTTGTACCAGTGGATTAAGGTACAAATGTATTGCTAAGGTACCAAATTGTCTCTCAAAAGGTACAATATAAAAGGGTACCATTGCTGTACCTCGGGGGTACCACCCTAGCGATGAGCCATTTGTACCCTCAAAGGTACATATTTGTACCTAAAAGGCACAAACTGTAGGGGTACTTCTTTGTACCCATTTATATGGTACAAGTTTGTTCCCCTTGGGGGTACTGCCCCAGCGACGAGCATTTGTACCTTTTTTTGGTCTTTTCTGTACCTTTATTTCTGAGAGTGTATAAAAATAATGAACCGATACTTATGTGACACCATTAATAGGAAGTGACATCATAGAAGTCTTCTGAACAAAATTGTGAGCAGACACAGGCAAGTTACCACCTTCTTTAATAATTATAACTAAATTATGTTGTGAAATTGTGTTTGTCAAGCTTAACGGCTCAACCCCGTTACATCAATTAAAGATAGAAAACTATTACTTGTGAAAATTATCTTTGATTTGTTAATATCATGCATGCCATCTGCTCTCCATTTATTCACTAGATTAAGAGCAGTGGCCAATTTGGACAAAAAAATCACAACCCCGTCACATCTACATTTTTATTATTATTAATATTATTATTATTATTATTATTATTATTATTATTAAGTTTATGAAAAAGTAATGTAAAGTTTGTTGAACTCTGTCTGAAATGTTCAGAGCAATCATAAGAATACTGATTTTAGTTCAAATTCTGAAGTTAAGCCAAAATATCAAAAATAATGAGGTTGCTGACACAAAAAGTGCCCATTTCAGGCTTTAGTTTGGCAAAAGTGTGAGATTTTATGTAACTTTTATATTTGCAGTTTTCTGAATTAGTGTGAGGGTCATCTGATTAATAGGAAAATGTTGATTTTATCACAAATACATTTTATAATAATATTCAGAGAGCTCCCATAGTGTCCATAACTTAAAATAATGATCACTAATAATAGGGATTTGATGCCTGAGATGAGAAAGTATGTTTTTCTGGAAGTTAAATATGTCATTAATGCTGTGGGGTGTTCAGAAAAGTAATACATTTTGGTAAAAAATCTAAAAATGTGTAAGTCCAAATCGTACCGGTTTTGTGGAATGACTCATGAAGTTATAAACAGTGCAAATCACTTGATCCATTCAGATTTGTCTCAGAATTTTGTTTAATACAGTCATGTGATATGGGAACATTACAGGTTCGGTAGTGAAACTGGCTGAAAACAGCCGCGACCATGTAAAGACATGACAAGGTAAGTTGGAAAACGCCAATAGCCTACACACAACTACATCTTGTCAATCCAACATAGTAATTTACCTTGCAGCGACTAACAGTGAAGAAATATGGTGTTTTGGCAGAGATGTATTTATTAAAAATGCTGCTATATTAAATATTGTGGAACATGCACTTTCTTTCATAAAGGCTGTTTTTGTATTTTCTACATTTATAATATTTTTATTACACAATCTATAGTTTATTATTTATTTTAGAAACTAAATACCCATGGTAATGAGAAGCATGGTTTTACCTGTGCCCTGTTTACCATGATCTTACAGTTAAACCATGTTTTTTTTTTTTTTTTTTTTTAAATATGTTTTATGCTCTTTTTAATAGTTCTAATGAATTTTAATTTAAGTAAAATGTTATTTCAGTGACAGTGTCATGAAAAATAGATATCAGTGTCTTACATAAATTAGGTGTTAACTCTTTAAAAATTGTATTGTTTTAAAGGGGTAGTTCAACCCAAAATGTCATCATTTACTCATGTCATTACAAAAATGAATTACTTTCTTTCTGTGTAACATAAAAAAGAAAATAATTGGAGTCTGTTTTTTGTCTATACAACAGAAGCCTAACCAAAATGGTTTGGTTGTCAGCATTCTTCATGATATCTTCTTTTGTGTTTCACAGACGAGAGAAAGTCATGCAGGTTTGGAACGACATGATATTAAATGATAGTAAATGATGACAGAATTTAATAGCATTAAATTTACAACATCAAAATCAGTGCTTTACTGCCAAAGTGCATTTCTATGTGACAAAAGTGCAATGTTAAATTTGTTAACTGCATTTGTAGTAAATTCAAAACAGTATATATAATATATATATAATCTCATCTTGATTTCCAGAACTTTTAACTGCCTATTTTCCAAAGCAGATCAATAGATGGCACTGTTTTCTTTTTCCAGCTGGTGTCTGATGCAGCCTGTACTGGGTTTTGTTGGCTGCTTAACTAAATCAAGCCGTCTCCCATTTAAAGAACCAGCACATTTGATGTTTTTTCTGAAAGTATACCTTGCAACAGCATTTGCAGCAAGCTTCAATGAGATGTTAGTTTTGTATTTACTCCTCTAGTGATGTAGACCATTTATTAAAGGGGTCATGACATGGACTTTCTTTTTTTATTATTATTTTAATATGTTTCTTGAGGTTCACTTATAATGTTAATAACGTTTTTTTGGGGAAAAAATGCTATTGCACAACATTATCCGTATTTACAGACAAAGCATTATGAAATCATTTACTTACAAGAAAAAAAAAAGAAGCTCAGAACAAACAAATAATTGTCTGATGACAATCCGGGACACCATTAAAATAAATCATCCACTTGTTGCTGATGCTGAAGACACAAACAAGCTGTTTAAACTGGACGCGTCAACGAGAAAGTTCTTTCACTCTTCATTTGTCCTGTTGCCGACAGACTGTCAGCCATTAAGTGACTGAATGCCAGTGGGTGGGGCTTATGGTGTGATGATGTATAACTGTTCATCAGTGTCTTGCTCTGGAGGTATCTGCTTGTTAAGTCGTAATGTAAGGAACGCCGTTTCTGGGTCCAAGCCTCAACTCGTTTCACTTGGAAATGCCATCAACGGCTGTTTATGAGCGCTATTTATTCATATTAAACATCAAACATTTAAAAAAGTTAAACATTTTAAATACTTACAGTGTACACAACAGTCTCCATGCTCACAGCATCACAGACATTAATATTTTAACGATTTATAAAAGATGAATCACTGTCTGGCCATGTGAAAGTTTGGTATGGAGATAAAGGTTATGATGAAATTTTTTTTTTTTAGTATTACACCACATTGTGTGTGTATATTTGTAATGAATCGTCACAAAGACTGTAAGACTAAGACAATATTTGCACTGTTTGTTGTTTTTCTTGTGGTATGAGATAGAGCGTTTGGACCCGGAAGCGCTGCCACGTGACGTTAGACTTAACAACCAAAAAGGCATATGCATATATTAAAACCATGCATGTATTAGCATTTGTCCACCCATATTTAAAGTAACAACAATTTCTTAGTGTTCTTTGATTTGGCCCACCTTGATCAAGGATAATGTAACCTATGCTAGTAATCTGAGGTTCCCTTTCAGTCAGTCATGTTTGACGTTAACGTCAGTGACTGACGAATTGGGATCTTGCCTGAAGCAAGATCTTTTCCTGGGTGCTTCAACATCAAAGAGCAAATTTCCCTAATAGAGTAAATTATGGTGTGAACTTATGTCTTTTTAAAGATGGCATTCCACCATGTGTTTCTGGATGCATTTGTTTCCTGGCCTCATCTGACAGCCACAATTGTTGCCTCATATGTCTGGGCGTAAGCATGCCGAGGTTGTGTTCCTAGATGACTCAAATTCCCACTGCAGGATGTTGAGGTGGAGACTGAGATACCTCGAAAGGAGTGGAGTCACCTCTGCTATACCCCGATCTGGTTCTTCTGCACAACAGAGGACCTCTTTGGTGGATGCACAGTGTGACCTGAGGATAATGGTGGGAGTGTGTCTGCTGGGTGAACTCTCTGTGGCCCTCTCACCCCTCTTGCATCGCAGACTGCGGGGCTTCCGGCTGTGGTTGCTGGTCCTTCTTATGGAGGACCCAACATCTCATTCGGGGCTCTCGCAGATGACTGGAATGTCGATCGCTGCATCGGAAGGCAGGCTTGAGTCCTCTGTAGATGAAGATTCAGCTGCGTTGCACACTTCAGAGAGAGCAACATTGTTCGAGTCTGATCCAGAGCTGACAGCTATGCTTTCCCAGGCAGCCGTGAGTGTCGAGCTTGAGTCGAACCCTCCACCATGGCCCAAACATTTACGGCTGGTTGATTGGTATCTTGGGGCAGAGGCATGCTGAACAGCAGCATCCTGCTTCAGTGCCTTACTTCCCACAAGTGCAATAGGAGGTCACAAAGTTGTGGAAGGCACCTATTTCTGCCTAAAGCCACTCCACTGCCTCCTCTGCTCTCACTACCCTCTCACTATGGTGGGGTGGCCAAAAAGTATGTGGACGTCCTTCTGGTGGAGCACACAGTTGAGGTGAAGTTATGCCCGCAAAATGATGCCACCTGGATGGCCCGTCCTCGTCTCCGATCCAAGGCATGTAAGGCATGTCCATGCTAGCCATCTCTGGCTAAACCTGGCTGAGATGAAGGAGGTTGACCAGGTTTGCTTTCTTGATGCCCCCATCTCCCTGGCTGGCCTTTTTGGCTACACTGTCGAGAAATTTGTCCAGCATTTATCGGCAGTCCAAAAGCAGATGGAGGCAATCAAACACAACCTGCCCTGGCGTGCCCACAGCGCCAAGCCCCCTGCAGGAAGGTGACGTCGCCCGCCTCAGTGCCTGCCAAATCATCCAAGTGGTCAGCAAAGCGGCCCCAAGACGGGCAACCCAGAGATGGAGGGATCTGCTCTTGAGGTGGTGGTAAATGTACTGCTTCTTCCCCCGGTGGAGGCCGGGCAGAGAATATTTTGTTTTTTCACAAAGAGTTTATTTCATTGGAGGCCAGTGGTACCCAAAATCTCAGCAAAAGAGCAGTTTTCTCATTCTCTGGGTTACAAGAGGGCAAGGTTGAATGTGAGCAACGTAGTGCCTTGCACTTTTCACCCCCCTCTTCTTCTCACCCCCCTCTACTTTTGCCAACAGGCAGGAGTCTGTGGTTCGAGGACGCAACACCTTCTCAAGCGCCAACAGCCTTTCCCTCACTGGAACCATGGAGCCAGGTTAGTGTGTCACCGCACCCACGGCCCCCAAGTCTGGATGCTGTACCTTCCGAGGGGGGCCCCTGGGTTGCCCCATCATGGGTACATCTGTTGTCCCTTTGGTCCCACTTGCATGGGGTCTGGAGCCTTTCTCGCTGGGTCATTTGGACGGTCAAACTCGGCTATAAGATTCAGTTCGCCTGGCGCCCCCCTAGGTTCAGCAGCGTCCTGTTTACCTCAGTAGTAGACAAGGATGCTCCTGTCCTGCATGTAAAGATTGCAGTTCTACTGGCAAAGGACGCAAAGGACGCAAATCCCTCCACCCTGAAAGTGTATGTTGCCGCTATTGCCGCACATCATCAGGTTCCTGAGAGGTGCCAGGAGACTGAACCCTCCTCAGCCAAACCTCATCCCCTCTTAGGATCTCTCTCTGATCTTGACGGCCCTGTAGAGAGCTCCCTTTGAGCCCTGACAGTCAGTCGAGATAAAGATCCTGTCCCTCCTGACTGAATCCATCAACGAAGCGTGGGCCAGCTGACTCTCACATCATCTTGAGACCCTGGCCTGGATACATGCCCAAACTTCCCACCACTCCTTTCAGGGAAAAGGTGGTGAACTTGCAAGGCAGCCCAGCCCTTGCATTGCTGTGTCCCGTTCACGCCTTGAGTTTTTACGTGGACTGCACACAGAGCTTCAAAACCTCAGAACAGCTCTTTGTCTGCTATGAAGGCCAGCAGAAGGGAAAGGCTGTCTCGAGATGAGCCGTGTCCCCTTGGAGTGAGAGCTCACTCAACACGAAATGTTGCTTCCTCCTGGGCGTTGGTGCATGGTGCCTCTCTGGCAGACATCTGTAGAGCTGCGGGCTGGGCGACACCTACTGTAACACATTTGTGAGATTCTATAATCTCTGAGTGGAGCCAGTGTCTTCCCGTGTGTTGTGTACAAACAGGTAATGTGTGGGAAGAATGGCTCGGTGTCTCGCTTGCAGCGCCATTCCCCTCTCAGGATGGGTAAGATCGCCTATTTTGCCCTTCAGGTGAGTTCTCCGGCTGGTGAGTCCTGTAGAGTTCCTCCAGCATCATCGGCAGTCAGATGCGGTGGAGGCATCTGACGCCAGGTCTACTACTAGTGTGCTATGCCCATACTAGACAAGATGCCCATATGTTGTATTTCCTCCCTCTGGGTGACCCCATATGTGTATTTCCATGGTACGGCTTCCCCATTGGCAAGTGCATGTCTTTCCCTGGGCAGAATCCTCGCTGCCATTTCTGTACGGTATTGACTCCATCCCTGTTTAGGCGGGATCTACCACAGAGATCTTCCATATGTAGTACTGCCCTTGTCTGTCCATATAAGTATGTTACCTCCCTGTGGGCAGGATGTGGTATCCACAGCGTTCCTTTCCAGATTGGAATTGGTACTCTTTTCCAGTGTTATCTAAGAGTCTCACTGTACACCCTTACGGAACAAAAATATATGGGAATACACTGCACAATATGATGCGATATATTACATAATACATTTCCATATATGGGAAACTATATATGGGAAAATATAAAGTATTTATAAATAAAGACAAAAATAGCATTACATTCATACAGTTTTATCCTTTATTGTGTACATATATGATATATTAGTAAATATATTATCACATATTTTTCAATATATGGAAAGCGGCAATTCCTTATGTATTATTCAATATATTGTAATATATTTATGAAATATATTTTTCTGTATATTTTCAAATATACTGTTAAATCATGTAATATATTGATCATTCATATATAGGGAAATATCTATATTTTTTTTTCCATAAGGGCAGGTTAAATGGAGCAAATGTTCTCTCTTCTGTCCCAAAGAGTGCTTACTCGTTTAATGTGAGTATTAGCTTGGCTTGTTCTGTGACCACTCAAAGCTGATTGGGCTCTCAGGCGAGATCCCAATTCATCATTCACTGACGTTAACGTCTCCATTCCCTCCTTCAGGTTTACAATAGTAATCTAGATGTTATCCATTCACAACAGAGGTCATTTACATATAAGTTTAAAACATTTAAGTAAAAAAATTTGAGGAATCAAAAACAGCATTTTAAGGAGTATTTCACACACACAATGAAAATGTATTTGCCCATTATTTCATTATTTTCTGTATATATCTCATGTGTTTCCAATCCCACATGCTGTTTTGTTTTTCTGTAGAACAACAAAAAAAGGAGATTTTAAAGAATATAACTCTTTGTTTTAATAAAACACTTGTCCATAGACATGAAAAAATCACCATAAAAGAACCATAAAAGTTGTTCATAAGATTTCAGTAATGTATTCCAAGCCTTCTGAAGTCATACAATAGCTTTATTTGAGAACAAACTGAAATTTAAGCCATTTTTTTAAATCTTCCTATCTGAGCTCACAACCGTTTCACGCTTGTGTTCAATTCCATAATAGCACCTTGGGGTGTTACATGGGTTCAAATAAATTATCTATTGTCATTGTTGGGAAGAAACTTCATATCTCCAAAACCACTACTTTTCAGAAAGAAAAAGAAAGCATATTTTTAAACAATTGAACACTGTGTTATGATGTTGATATTGTGGCTTTATATATGGCCAGACACTTGCATGTGTCATTTTAACATTTTGCAAAAATCAAGCTCAAATGGAGTTACAAGGTTTCTGTGAACAGCGAATTTCAGACATATGTGTTTTGTCTATCATTATAATGGCAGTAAGTGCATTGCATTGTTTTCATCAACTTGCAGGTCACAAAGTTTTTGTAGCTTTGTGTGCGATCTTTCTTTTTCTCTCTCTCTCTCTTTCTCTCTCTGTCAAATAGCGAAAATTAACTCAAAGGGGAAATATTAATAATTATTCATAACTCATTATGATTATTAATTATGATTAATTATGAATATGCAAATCCATTAATCAGATTAACTGGACATAGCTACATTAAAATTAATATTACAATCAGTTAACCTGTTCGTCCAGTGAACGCTCAGTGTTGATTGTTTATTAATTCTAAGAAATGTTAATTTCCAAGTTATGGAAAATAATATTTCTTATTGTACTGTACTACTCAGAGCACGTAGTCCGGATCTATCACTTAAGAGGCAATTCATTAGCAGACGGAGTCAGAACCAAACATGTCTTGTGCACAATCTTTATTAACTAACTCACAAACACATAACTAAACTAACAAACACGTAACATAACATACACAAAGGGTCACACACACATACACAAGTCAGAATGAGTAATGATAGAGTTGAACCGGAAGAGATGCTGTTACTAGAGCTACATGAAATGTCAAAGGCAATCTGGAAAGGACTCATCAGTTTCTTTTAGCAATAGCAAAGGTAAGTCTTTACAAATCAATACTAAATCGCTGTTTAGCATTAAATTGTACGATACTTGCAAGATGCCTTTAGGCTGAAGAGCGTCGGATCTGCAGGTTGAGGATAATTCTTGAAGTTATCATCTGAAGTTGTTGCCAGTCTGTTGGGTGATGAGCACATGGCTGGGTGTTGTAGGCCAGGGGCCTATCAGCCTTGCGGCCGGGCCTAGAGAGGCCGGCCTCAAGGAGATTTGTTCGGTCGTCCAGAAGCAAGGAAGAAGAGAGGGAGTGTCACTGTTCGCTGGGTTTTAACCTCTGGTCAAAGTCACACCTCTCAGTTGTTGACCGGACCAATGAAGATGTTGTAATTCCAGGTGGCAACACCCCTCCTGTCAGGGCTTTTACAACCCAGAAAGATTAACAAGCTGAGTTCTTGAATCAGATCTATTAAAGATTCTTGTGATACTGATGTGTTGCACAGGTATGGACATACCGCATACACAAGCATTTAAATCTTCCCGCTACAAACGTATAGACACTAAACATGGCATGATTGAAGTTACCGTGCAGGTCATAACATTTAACAATCATCAAACATGTAAATACAATGAGTACAATACAACATCAGTAATAATGGATACCATTTCCTGAGAAGGATTCATTTATAGAACAGTCTGTCTATACATTAATGCCATAGAGTCTGTGTTCTGTGTGGAAAATGCAGGGAAGATGCAGATTTTCTGTGTCTCTACTCTGTTCTCCATGCGGCAACCACATTCCTCAGCGCAATAAACTTGTAACTGAAAACTTCCCGGGGGATGGGGACAGACTCCAGAGTGAGCTTAAAACTATTGGTTAACTAACCAATAATTGTGTCTGATTTGCCTCAGTCCTTACAGTCATTTGGCCAACATCTCAGAAAACGCTGTACTTGTTCAAATAAAAAAAAAAAAAAAAACTGTTCTTTATTTATCCTTGCATTGCAAACAAGCAGAGATGGTCCAAACTGCATGCAGAACTTTCATTCAAAATCGAGGCAGAATGGAATTATGAGGTTCGACTGACAGTTTGAGGATCCAGTGGAGTTACGAGGTTTAGTCATAACCTCTTTTTAATACCTTTCATTGGTTAAATATTTGCAAAACCCACAAACAAGCATAATGAGTGACCAATGGTTAGCATTTGTATAGGAATAATGGAATATGGAGATACAAGGTTTCTTCCCAACAGCTATGATATGAAACATTTGAATTACATTGTTTTTCTTTTTTTTGTTGTCCTTGTGTCCAAGAGCTTCACAGCCATGCTCACTATGATTAAATATTCCTCAGAATATTCCTTCCTTTTGTGATCCATGGAAATAATAACACCATACAGAACAACATTTGAATGAGTAAATATGCCTTTCATTTTAAGAGTCAGCAAGAGTGTGGAAAATAGTCATATAAAACTAAATTATGAGTGCAATAAACCATTGTAAGTGGGTAATAAAATGCTACAGGTGTGTAGAATGCAGGCCCCTTTAAGGGCAATAGAAAAGACTTGTTTTCATCACAGGCTTGTGTCCAGACATGTCATTTGTCATGTAAATGTACAATGTGTTATGTATGTAAGCATGAACCTAGTAGCAATAGAACCAGACCCCTGTACAAATTCACAACAGGCATCGCCAGTTTTGCTGATCCACAGCATAAACGTGTCCTTAACTCGGATGCACTAGTGTCATGGGGGCATGTTTGTTTGGGCTGGAGGGTGGGGGGTGTTGGAAGGAGGACGTTGTAAGGTTGCGATCTATGTAGATACATGGACACAGAAAGCAGTGATTCAGGCGCACCAGCTGCACTCATCACAGAGAATGTGTCAGCAGTTGCGTGAGGTGTCAGCTACATGAAGAGAACTTGCGTCAGCAGTTTTTCACTCTCCGGTCCAGTGATGGCCCCGCACATTATGTCATGTTATGTTTTTAGATCACATTATAAATCAGTTTAGTCGTGCATTTAAGCATTTATTGTTCAAATGAACTTCCATCATCGAATCTGGGTGAACCATAAAGAGTATAATGTGTAAAATAATTTGGAGGGCCTGGGGATAGTGTTTACATATAAATTGGGTCATATGTTTTAAGAGATCTATGGTGATAAACCTCTTCGCCATGTAAATAAGCAACCTGCTTCATTTTTCTTTGGGCGCATAACTAAACAACGGCTGTAATTGGGTTTGAGAAAAACATGCATGGTTCCTTGCTCCCGCACAGACTGAATCATGCAATACTGATTTTATTGGACTATCGGGTGGAATAATTATTTATCACTCGAACTGGAACTTCTCCACCCAGGTCTTTAAATTGGCTGATTAAATGTGACCACCGGGAGTCATTTCCAAAGGATCGTTACAGTGCAGATATGATTTAAATGCATGAAATATGTCACCATGAATGCATCCATCAAATGGCACCCTAGGAGTTATTATCAATACATCAACCAAAAGCCTTTTACATCCCAGTCATCTATGAAATCTCTCTTGTGTGCTTTTCCATGTGGTTATGAGTACATGTACATGCATTTATGAATGACTACTTTCTCTCACCAAGTATATATTGAGAGCATTTAAAGGCAGAGGACAATAGAAATCATCTGCAATGTATTACTGGTCAAAGCACCCTTTCACAATCTGAATTGTTTTTTTTTCTACATACAACCGCTCTTCAATAAAATACACACACGGAATGTGAATTTTTTTATGTCTGGACTTAAAAGATCAAGTGTAGATACATGAATGCAAAGACATGGAGCACCAAGTATTTCATGGCAAAATGCAGTTTACAGTTTAATGCATTTTGTAGACAGAAAGAAAAATCCAGTTGCTTTTCATCAAAAGAAATGTTAAGTAATTCTGCACACAAAATTTCAAACAAATCTGTTTTCATGCATGAAGTATCTTTCATTTCATGCACATAATAGTGAATGTACTTTTCATTTTGTGGTTAACCAAAAATATATTTTGTGAACAAAATGTAACAAAATCCATGAATGCTCTGTCTTTAAATGAGATTTGCATCTTGTGTAGAAAACAGGTTAAACAAAATGCATTGTCTACTAAATGTTTTTATTATTATTATTATTTTATGATTCAGCGTGTCACAAAATGCATTCCGCTCATTGTGAATTATGCCGTTTGAAATTAACTGTGCCATTAAAAAGAGAACCTATAATAAGACTAATTTATGTAAAAAATACCGTGTGTTTGCTGAGCCAAAATTAGCATTGACCTCAAATATGACCTAAATAATCACAACACAGCTGTATTTCAGCTCATTTTAGTACTTGGTTAGACTGGATTGTGTGATCCAAAAGATAGCAGGTCTTTGTGGTGAAATATGTGCAAACATGATGCAACTCTTTAGTTAATTCATCACTGAGTTTCAGTAGAAAAGAACGAAAACAAACAATATAAATCTGCTTGTTCCTCTAGCACAAAAAGAAAATGTGAAAAACCATATTAATAATTGAAATTCCCTCAAACCCATTGCTAGTAAGTTCACAAGGGGGGCTCAGGTTTTGCTGTTATTTTATTATTCGTATTATTTTTTTAAATCTATAGTGTTATCTGATGGTAAACATCTGGAGGGCTGCCTTTAGGCCAGGAAGCAAACGGTTGCCTAGATATGTGCCGGGGTGAGAAACCCTGAGCTGCTTCCCATCGGCAGAGACAGCGTGACTGCTCTGGGCCGTTTCACAAGAATAAACTTGCTAACAAGACAATAAACTTGCTAACAGAACAAATCATATTACAGTTCAACAAAAACACTGTGATTATTCTGTCATAAAGCTAAAATACTTTTTCACCTGTGTTGTTTAAAACTCACTGGAAACCAAACTATTAGATTAATGGCAGAACATGACATAGAGCTCCGGACGTCACGTGACCCATTCTGTTTACACCACCATGCTGGCAGGCAGGGACAGGCGGGAGCGAATATAAAATGAATGGCGCCAGCATTAGTTTCAAGGCAACAGAGTTCACTGCGTACTTTAATTAAAAACGAAGACCTGTGCATAGCAAAACTTAATAGATTAAACATAACAGATCCCTATAATGCCCCCGGGGTGCTTTTAACGTGTATCGATAAAGGAACGGATAGCTTTTCTGACTTGCAGTATCCTGATATCTACAACTACCTTATCAACTTTCCCTCGTCCTACTCCGGAGACGCTTTAAAAGCGTACAAAAGCCTGGAGGGGTACAAATGGACGCAATCTAATTTTGTGACCCAGTTAATTAACACATTTTAAACTCTTTCATGTCATTTTAGGGTTACTATTAAACATAAAAACCCTACAACACTTATAGGAATACTGAGATAAAAGACAAAAAAATTATAAAAATACAGCCATCTGTTTTGTTGTGTTAGTTAGCACGTTTTATTAGAGTGAAGCATTTAAGTCGGGATGTTCTAAAACACTTAACTTGGAAAAGCTTAACATGGCTTAATTTACTAAGACAGTGTTATTAACAAAACCAAACTTAGTAAACACCATACTAATAAAGCATACTATGTACAGAAAAGCAGATGAGCCCAGAATATGAACGCAACATGTTTAATTAAACATTTTCATCCCATTAAGAAAACGCTTAACGGGCCTTAATGTATTAAAGGTCCCGTTCTTCGTGATCCCATGTTTCAAACTTTAGTTAGTGTGTAATGTTGTTGTTAGAGTATAAATAAAATCTGTAAAATTTTAAAGCTCAAAGTTCAATGCCAAGCGAGATATTTTATTTAACAGAAGTCGCCTACATCGAACGGCCAGTTTGGACTACATCCCTCTACTTCCTTCTTTAATGACGTCACTAAAACAGTTTTTTGACTAACCTCCGCCGACAGGAATACACAAGAGTTGCGTTTGTAGAGTGTGTTTGTCGCCATGTCGTCGAAACGCTGTTATTTTCATCCCGCAGTCCAATCACCGGGTCTGATTCCGGCTCAAATTGATAGGGTAAAATTAAAGACATGTTTACAATAACACTGAGCGCATGCATCTCCACGTTATGGTAAGAGGCGTGACCTTTCCGGGCAAGGAGCGCTAAGCTGCTGTCGAATCACAACACAGGAACCGCTGGCACAATCAGAACTCGTTACGTATTTCTGAAGGAGGGACTTCTTAGAACAAGGAAGTCATCAGCCCGTTTTTATGACAGTGGAAAGAGCGGTATACAGATAAGTAAATTATGTGAAAAATACTGTGTTTTTTTACACGCGAAACATGAACACATGTTATATTGCACACTATAAACACAATCAAAGCTTCAAAACACCACGAAAAACGGGACCTTTAAGACAGTGACATTAAAAGACCAAACTTTGTAAACACTATACTAATAAAGCATACTATACAGAAAAAAAATGGTTTGTGCAGAATTTGATCTTTGAATATCACTTAGTAGGCTACATTAAGCGATGTTCAGAGCTTTTTCTTTATAACGGTTTTCTATGGGAGGAAAACACTGTGTGTAGTAAAATGAATTGTGTTCTATTTCATCTGCTTTTCTGTGCATAGTATGGTTTATTAGTATGATGTTTACGGAGTCAGTACATTAAGCCATGTTAAGCATTTTCCATGGGAGGAAAATGCTTAACGTGAAATTAAATGAGTTGCTTTCAAATTCTGGGCTCAACTGCTTTTCTGTACATAGTATGGTTTATTAGTATGAGGTTTTGGTCTGTTAACATCACTGTTTTAGCCACGTTAAAGGTGCCGTAGAACGTCTTTTCAAAAGATGTAATATAAGTCTAAGGTGTCCCCTGAATGTGTCTGTGAAGTTTCAGCTCAAAATACCCCATAGATTTTTTTTTATACATTTTTTTAACTGCCTATTTTGGGGCATCATTAACTATGCACCGATTCAGGCTGCGGCCCCTTTAAATCTCTCACTCCCTGCCCTCCCGAGCTCTCGACTATAAGTGCAGTTATACAGTGCATAAACAAAGTTCACACAGCTAATATAACCCTCAAATGGATCTTTACAAGATGTTCGTCATTCATGCTGCATGCATGCATCGATTCCTGTGAGTATAGTATTTATTTGGATGTTTACATTTGATTCTGAATGAGTTTGAGGCTATATGCTCTGTGGCTAACGGGCTAATGCTACACTGTTGGAGAGATTTACAAAGAATGAACTTGTGTGTATGAATTATACAGACTGCAAGTGTTTAAAAATGAAAATGGCTCTCTTATCTCCGTGAATACAGTAACAAATGATGGTAACTTTAACCACATTTAACAGTACATTAGCAACATGCTAACAAAACATTTAGAAAGACAATTTACAAATATAACTAAAAGTATCATGTAATCGTGGATCATGTCAGTTATTATTGCTCCATCTGCCATTTTTCGCTATTGTTCTTGCTTGCTTACCTAGTCTGATGATTCAGCTGTACACAGATCCAGACGTTAATACTGGCTGTCCTTGTCTAATGTCTTGAACATGAGCTGGCATATGCAAATATTGGGGTCATACATATTAATGATCCCGACTGTTACGTAACAGTCGGTGTTATGTTGAGATTTCCGGAGGTCTTTTAAACAAATGAGATTTATATAAGAAGGAGGAAGTAATGGAGTTTGAAACTCAACGTATGTCTTTTCCATGTACTGAACTCTTGTTATTCAACTATGCCGAGGTAAATTCAATTTTTGATTCTAGGGCACCTTTAAGCATTTTTCACATTAAGCGTTTCAAAATGTCCCTTTCAGGGGACTATCGGGATCTTTAGGAATACGATAACATGATTTTCCATTTGCTTTCCCCCACCTGTTCTGGCATCCTGGCACACAGCAGCTGTCCACCATGTTGAAATAGTAAGGTTTGTAAGGTCTAAACAGTCTGGTTTTAAATTATTGTTCAACCACTATCGATACCAATGCTAGAGCCGCTCTAGCGCTCTCCTGATGGCCTGCCAAAATGTCAGAGTTTAGATTGCGTGACGTCAATCTCCGGAGCTCTATTACAACAATGAATGGATTGGGGCATTTGCCCAGTTCTCCAGACCAGCAGGAGGCCCTGATGAGTTGCAGAAACAGTGCAACTTATCAAAACTGTACTATTTATTTAAAGTTGGCATGAAAAGTAAGTTGGCATGAAAATTAATGATGAGTAAATATATATATATACCTCTTATCATTAATTGAGTTGATTAACTGAATGTGCTCTTCCCGTATAAATTAAGTTAATTATCTGAAAGTGCTCCTCCTAAACTCTGTTAATAAAACATCATGTCATGTGCGGGAATCTGTAAGATTGAGATCAAAAAAAGAAACTTGTTAGGACTTTGAAATTCAAACAGGAGAGGGACCTGAACTTTCGGAAGACTTTTCCTGGAGGAAACAAGGAAATCAACAAATATAAACTTAACCATTATTTTTTTAATGAGCTACATACATATATTTGTGGTCAAGTTTATATCGATGTTTGTTTTTGTAACATATGCTCTTACGATATCATCACAATTGGGTTTTTTAGATTTGACAGTTAATAGTGTTAAAGAATAATAAACAATGCTTTGTGAATGTAAAATTACAGTGTTTTGTGTACAGTTTGCTCTGTAATGTACTGTTTTTGTGTTATTAAATGCTGTATGATAGAACGTCTCAGTTATGTATGTAACAATGGTTCCCTGAAAAGGGAACAAGACGCTGGGTTGAAATGCTGTGGAAACGCCTCTGCGTGATTGCATCATGAAGCATGTATGGAATCAGTCCA
The DNA here is from genome assembly GCF_018812025.1 of Megalobrama amblycephala. Taxonomy (NCBI): domain Eukaryota; kingdom Metazoa; phylum Chordata; class Actinopteri; order Cypriniformes; family Xenocyprididae; genus Megalobrama; species Megalobrama amblycephala. Next base: position 11,038,796 of record NC_063048.1, on the reverse strand, counting down.
GTGCCATGACAGAACATCATGGGCGAGTGATGTCATCGACCAGGAAACTATAAAGCATACCCAGACCTAACAGTTAGCTTCTGATAGGCTAAAGCAAGTCGATCACAGGCATGCTGGGAGTATTGGAAGCAGCCATACTCCTAGTAGAGTGGGCCCATACAACCAAAGGTGAAGGCTGACCGGCCAACTTATATGCAAGTGAGATGGGCTCGCCATCTGCTTAGATGCTGGGCTCGCCTTCCTGGGTGACCCAAAGCAAACAAACAGTTGTTCAGACTTTCTCCACAGGGCAGCTCTGTGAATGTAATCATCTAAGGCCCTTACTGGGCAGAGCAGATTTAGTTTCTCTTGGTCTGACGTCTGGAAGGGAGGAGGACCTGCAGTACGATAGGTCTTACAGTATTAGTAGGAGCCTTAGGAACATAGCCCGGTCTAGGGTGAAGAAAAGCCTTTACCATACCAGGCGCAAATGTAAATATTTCTCTTTGTGAGGTTTGGTTAATAGTGGCTAAAATGCAATTTTACACATAACTGCCAGCCTACATGGAGAGGTTCTCAAGACTCCAGAGACACCAGCAGCTTCAAATACCTGTTTGCTGCTCAACACTGTTTTTTTTTTTTTTTTTTTTTTTTTTTTTTTATAGCTGCCCTTTTAATACAATTAACGTTTGACAGAAAATTTCCTTAATAAGCCTTTATCTGACCAAGTTCTGCTGTGCTCTAAATCACTCACCAATCTTATGATAATTCAATAATCTACATTCAGTTTTCACACAATATTAGTTGTTTTCATGCCTTTTGCACAACATTGCACCATTTCATGCTTTTCATCTTCCGAAAGATCTTTCTTCCTCCCCGTATTGCATGAGAACTGTGACTTGCTTAATAATGTGGAACAACCTCTAAGTAGGGTTCCCATTTACCTAAGTAGACTTGGCAAATTATTTTTGTCTGAGATTGATACCAGTTATCTAAAAAGACATGGATAAATAAACAAACAAACACTTTCTTAGAAAAACTAAAATCTGAATGTTTCTTGTACTGAAATCCTACTGATATGTCACTTGCATACTAATTTGTAACACAGTGTATATTCACGACACAATCACACTGAGGCGTTCACAACGCATTTCAACGCAGCATGAGTTCCCTTGACAGGGAACAGTATTATTTAAAATTGGTGCTGGTTAGACTTTGACATCCAATCTACACTTAAAACGATGTGTCAGGACAAAACTGTCACAGTCACGTCATGTTCTGTTTGTTTTGGTTTTCATTCTGTCACATGTGCTCCTTTGTTCTGTTTTCCCGCCACAATCAGTCACCATGGACACTCATCACATTCATCACAGCTGTATGTTATTTGAGTTAATTCATCATTGTATATAAATTCCTGTTTGTGTTCAGTTCATTGTCGGGTATCGTTTTGCTTTATGTTGGTGTATGTTCCTGTCTGGATTCTGTATTCTCTCGTTGGATTATCAAGTAAAGACTTGTGTAACTATTATCTTCCTCGTCGTGTGATAAACCAGCAGTAACGCAACAAAAACTGTATTGCTCTTATTTATTATAATCAATACATTCAGGCTCTATAAATAAGAACAAAATTCAAAAAATGTGTTGATGATGTTTAATATAATGCATGCAGATCCTCGTTCATACAGAGTCTAAAGTACAAGAAGAGGACCGCTTTGTCTCTAACCTGTTCTTTAATTATAAAGCAAAGTAGAGAATTTACATTTCCTTTTACATTTAACTTCTTTTGTCATGCTTTAAAAAGCAGGCACATTCATTATCATCAAACTTGAAATGATGCCCAACTGTGGCAACAATGGGAACAAAGTTATTTTTAAATTATTTTAAATTATTTGATGTCAGTTGTGTAGGTAGTTTTTCTATACATTGTGTCAGAAAACCATCTCAAAGCATACTCATCTGCATCACAGTTGTCACTGTTAGTAAAATTAATTAGCCTTAGTTCATTTATGAAATAACAAAGAAAGGAAATCAACCTGTTATTCAATTTATATTTCAGAACACATTGCACATGGTTGATTTACATTAATTATATTCATTTTCTAACACTGTTAAAATGCGATAATTGTTGAGAATTGTTTTTATTTGTTCATAATTTATTCATTCTGCAATGCATGGTGGGAAATGCATGTAATACATCAGCAACTTTTTAGGCTAGTTGAAAACATCTGTGGCAATATTGTTGGTCTAGCGTGTTTTGTGTAGATATTAGATATGTGCATAATTATCTATAAAATCAATATATTTATTCATATAATTAATATTTATGGCTAACAGTATGTTGAATGTATTTTATTTTATTTTATTTTATTTTTACTGCAGAACAAAGAAAAATACCTGCATTTCAAATGTCATCAATGTCTACTTTGTGTGTAGATCAGTACAGTAAATACTTTCGTAGTGTGTTTCACTATGTGAATGAATAATCATATATTCATTTCTGAGCTGAACAACATCTTTCAAAGTGTTAATTTCACAGAGATTGACAGATAGTGACATTTGCCAAGAAGATTAACAAAGGAAACAGGCAGCGGATGTGGATGTGTCAAGGAGTCGTGGCACAGTCTTTCTGTGAAATCAACTGACTGAGGCTTTACAGGGAATAATGTGGCAAAGCCTGGCGTATCTGAATTGCATGAGTCTTTGATGGGGACCTCGCTTTGACGAAGGTGATGAAAAACACATTAGAGTAGAGACTGCTAGATTCTCTGATACCTGTGCTCATTTTCAGTCGGGGGAGCATTGATGTATTACTCAGAAAACCCTCTCTTTACCCCAAAATGTGTTTGCACACAGTGTGTTCGGCTGAGAATGGGCATTCATTTCTTGTCATATCTTTGTGTGTTTTTTATAATGAAAGAGGAACAGCCTTTAACCTGATTTACTGACAATAAAACTGATTAGGAAGAACATGGCTGCTCTCTTCCATTCATAATCACCATGGGACTAATTATAGAAATATAACCAAGACATAATTTAATTAGGTTTCACACGGCGCTCCCATATTTTGATGAATCCACTCTCAGAAAAAACACGCAGCTTTCCCTTTTAAAATGGACTTGAGGATGATGGTCAACTAGGGGCGTCATGCTCTTAAATAATAAAACTTTACTCTAGCATTCACTGTATAATTACAGCAATATCATCATATTACATTATACTTTTAAATTATAGGCCTAAATTATTAATGCATTTACTGTCGCTATTCCAGAATATTAGGCTGCATCAATTCTTCCACAATTTTTGTAGCTTATAGATACAAACATATTTAAAGTATATAAGCACTGACACCACAAACTGCTCCTTGTCTCGCCATTTGACAGTACGTTTTGTGAATCGGAGGCTGTTCTTTGAAGTCCTGCAAACCTAACATCTTCTATTACCTAGCGTATGCTGAGTTCGGTCGATCAGTAAAAGTCATTTTAACAGAAGGCTAAAAATTTACGGATTCTACCAACGAAATGCACATGAAAAATCTATGGTTTCTGCATGAATCGCCTAGGCTGTGTGACATATTTCAGCTTAAAAACTAAGAAATTCACCAAAACTGTTACATTTTTTACCTACAATATTCTAAGATTAGAGTAAACTTTATAGTTACCTGTACAATGTGCGTAATACCAGATATCAATAAAACGTGTAATCAAATCATGTTTTAAAAGATTATTATTCATGAATAGCAGAGAAGATAATAAAATCATGGTAAACTGGTTCTAAATATCTCTAAAAAAAATTGAAATTGCTGCAGCAGAATCCACTGTATATAATACATTACCTGTGCCTCAGAGTGCAGACGGAACCAAAGACTATAGATATAGAAAGATAGTTTCACAACTATTACTTATGAATGGGAGAAACGTCAACAAGCAATGGATGGAATACATCCCTCCTTCTAAGTAAAAGAGCCCATTGTTGATTGGTAAAGTCACTGAGTTAGAGGCTCCGTTTCCCATACAAACCTGAGACTCTCACTTAGGACTGCTCATGCACATTGGCTGGTCTAGCCTGAAAAATACACTTTGTGCATAAGAAACAACATTTATAGGACAGTTCATGTCAGATTTGGTTGCTGATTTGAAATATGTTATTTAATTGTGAGTTCGTCAAGCAGTGTTTCAGATTTCAGGATTCTCTCATTCAAAAAGGTCTTGGATGCCTGAAACAGCTGCGTATAACAGCTGTGTATATCCACAGTGACGCTGCTTCTTCTTCTACGGCGGTTGGCATCCAGCTTATTGGTGCATTTCCGCCCCCTTCTGCTCCGGACTGTGACGCTGATGACGTGTTATGTAGTGCGCCCGAGCTTCGTTTACAGTCTGAGGGAGACGCACGCTGTATTCAAGCTATTCTACATTGTTTGTATTTTGGTATTGCTATATTTTTTAAAATGGTGCGTAGGTGTGCATGTCGCGGATGTCCTAATCGCGTCACAGTCCGGAGCAGAAGGGGGCGGTAATGCACCAATAAGATGGATGCCAACCGCCGTAGAAGAAGAAGAAGCGTCACTGTGGATTGAAAGCTGATATACACAGACCCGGAAGAGAAGACAATGCTGAATAAAGTTGTATTTTTTGTTATTTTTGGACCAAAATGTATTTTAGATGCTTCAAAAACTTCTAACTAACCCACTGATGTCACATGGAGTACTTTGATGATGTTTTTATTACCTTTCTGGTAGGGGTGTGACGAGATCTCGTGTCAAGTTCTCGTCGAGGCGAAAAGTAGTCTCGTGATGTCGCCATGACTGAGTGTTAGGATGATTAGGAAAGAATATGCCACCACTACGTTTACATTACGCCTCCACTGTCCTTTTGCTTTGTGTTTAAATAAAAAAACATTTAATTAAGTTGGATAACGGTCGCCGCAGCTCCATATTTAAAGACTACGCGCGATCGCTGAAAGTGAAAGTAAACGCGCGCGTTCAAACGATTCAAACGCGATTTCAATACCCCGCATTTTGAAAGCGGCTCCCTGATGCATGCAAATATCTCTCAATATGAAAGCTATTTTAGGCTGGGCAGTGTAGTTGTAACCATCTCTTAGCTCTGTATCACAGAAAAAGTTGGTCTTATTTGCACTTTGAATATTGAGAGGGTGCGATTACAAGTTTCAACTTGTAAAGTGTTACCATAAAAATTAATAACAGTTTTCTCTTAATCTTATTAAGTACAAACAGTAAGGTTTCATTTGTTAACATTAGTTAATGCACTGTGAACTATCATGAACTAACAATGAATGACTATTTTTATTAACTAACATAAACAAAGATTAATAAATACTGTAGCAAATATATTTCTCATTGTTAGTTGATGTTGGTTAATATGTTAATGTTAATGAATGAGACCTTATTGTAAAGTGTTACCATTTTTATTTTTTATTTCTATGATCAGTTTGTGGAAAGGATTTCAGTTAGGAGGTCAGAAGTTGTAGAAGCTCATAAATCATGTACAGTAAGGCCTGAAGAGACTGAAATCATACAGAAGAGAAGTCAGTCAGTTGAGTTAGTGGCAAAACCTTTTACAGTACTTGAGTATTGTTGTCTTTTACTGCATATGATAATTCATACTCAGAAAGTAGAACTGAATGACATTCATTATAAGATGATTAGTTAAAACATTTCAAATACACCTGCAGAATATTTTTTCTAGTCATGTATTTCGCCATTGAGGATTTCTTAAAAATAGTGTGTAAAAATCTTGTCTCGTCTCGTCTCGTGAACTCAATCTCGAGTCTCGTCTTGTCTCGTGAGATACCTGTCTTGTCACACCCCTACTTTCTGGACATGGACAGTATACTGCACACACATTTTCAATGGATGGACAGAAAGCTGTCGGACTAAATCTAAAATATCTTAAACTGTGTTCCGAAGATGAACGGAGATGAACGGAGGTCTTACGGGTGTGGAACGGCATGAGGGTGAGTCATTAATGACATCATTTTCATTTTTGGGTGAACTAACCCTTTAAGGGCACAAGCAAGAAAAACTCACTGTTCAGAGAATCAAAACTAGTCCACATTCATTCTAGTAAACACTGGCAACCTCCTTTTTCTTGACTGTGATGAACAGTTTTTGTAGACCGATGAACATTGAAAAAAAAAAAAAATGAAAGAAAGTTTCTTGCTTGCACCGACTGAAAACATACATGAGAAAAATCATGAGACAGGAGAGACTCTCAGACATTGCAGTAGGCTACTGAACATTGAATGGTCCATTCATGTGGATTTGGATAAAATAGTTAATCGCTTTGATGCTATTAAATTATTATATACTATATATATATATATATATATATATATATATATATACAGAGCGCTGGAGACTAAAGGGTTCCTGATGGTTTCACACTTAATTCTTCACCTTAATTCTTAATTCTTTTGCAGTTAACATGTGTTTTTGTATGACCCCGCTGACCCAATGAGCATTTTGCTGTCCCTTGGTCATGCTTTAACTTTGCAGTTTCAAGTATTGCATTAGTATTGCATCCTTCTCTTGAGTATTTAATAATTTTTGACTTTTCACTTTTCAGTCTGAGTTAAATCTTTTTTTGGCTCATTTTGCCTGTAAAAGAAAACCTGCCTAATAATTCTGCACACCTGAATATAAGGCATTTTTCATTTCCAGCCTTCATGAACAATTATATATCACTTATAAATTATTAAAAACAATATTAATAGTAGTTATTAAGATTGATGTGGATTAGAAAAAAATATGATGCACACAGTGTATATATATATATATATATATATATATATATATAGCTTCAAGAGAATAGAATTTGGCAAAACACATCAAAAACACAAAGCACATCCCTCCTACTTTCATACTCTATAATAGAAAGTCAATGTTTGCGATCATGACTGATCTATCGGCTGTGAGCGAAGCAGAGATTATTACTACAAATGAAGTGTGGCAATCAATAGCATCCACAGTACACACTCCTGCTGTGCAAACACTGTAGTCATTCAGAACTGTATACAGAATCAGAACACTTTCAGATTAGACTGTTTGATTAAACCACTGGACCATAATTCCATTAAATCATGCCCCTTGACCTTGCCATGAATAAATACTTACAATTAATGACATGGAAATAAAACACTAATATATTGACATTGTTACGACCCTGTCTTTTCCTTCGTCACCTGGTGGTGGCAGTGTGGCGTTTGGATGTGACGTAAATGTCCAATTGGATAATTCATGGGCGGAGAGTATAAATAGCCGGCTGATCTACTCAACAGTACTTCCTCTGGTAGAACGGGTTTCTCCAGAGAAGTCGTTTGCTCCAACCTGCTTCCATTTTTGTTCTTCCCAACATTTCCTACCCACTGGATTCTTATTTTCTTTTGGTTTATTTATTCCCCTAGACATTGTGCTATTTTGTTTGGAACAGATAATTTTGTAATAAACAACATGGCAATTCAAGGAACTCATTTGTGTGTGATCCTCTTTATGTTACGGTCAAGAACGAGCTGGCCGTGACATAAATTGGGTGGCTCGTCCGTGATCCTTTGGAGTGGGAAATGTTGGTGAGTATTTAACTATTTTTGTGAATGGTCACCTTTTTGAATGAGAACTCTGGTTAGGAAGAGTGTATCCAGTTGGGTTGTGTATACAATCCTTCCGACGGAACACTGGTTGTTGTTTTGTTTATTATTTTGTCTTTTTTATTTTTGAGGATTATCCTGGGTGGAGATATAAATCTCTGTTGGGGGTACGCTTTCGGACTTTCAGTTTGACTGATCGTCACTGAGTTTAGCGTTTAATGCCGCCCCGAGCCCGGTACATCCTCGAAGACTAGATAGTGATTAGTTAGTGATTATTTTCAGGTAGGAGCTGGAGTTTCTCAGTTCATGGAGGTGAACCTATGCAGCAAAATCTGTGAAATAATAATTTGTTTTTTAGTGCGCTCTCTTCTTTCCCGCGAACCTGCAACGTGTTTTTGACTTGTGGTAAGTCTTTGAAGTTTTTGTGAATGAGTGTGTTACGTAACGGAATGACGTAAATGAAGCAGTGGCTTATGGGAGTTGTAGTTATCACGAGTGTTCCACGTGCGTGAACTGTTTGTTTGTATTGTCGCATAGGTGTGTGAGAACGAAGATGTCTTCGGTGCTCGAAGATTTCTTTGCGTGTCCCTCAGAATCTTTACTTGAGAGGTGTACAAAGGAGCAATTATTACAAATTGCCGAACGCTTTAGTATCGATCTTACTACTCAAGATAAGAAACTGAAGGAAACGCTTGTGACGACATTAAAACGATCACTCGTTGATAGAGGAGTTTTTGAGGTAAGAACTGAGTCTATTGCTCCCAGTGATTCTTCTGTGTTTTCTCCTTGTGACGTTGAGGTTGAAAGTGAATTGAAATTTCGAAATATGTCACTGCAAGAGAAGCAGCTGTATTTAGATGCGGCGAAAGTCCGTGCTGAGCGTGAGGATCGCGCTATGAGAGAGAGGGAGGTAGAAAGAGAATTTGCAGCAAGGAAATTAGAGCAACAGTTATCCGTACGTAAACTCGAACTTGAGTTGGAGAGAGAACGGGAAGATAGAGCGTTTCAGATAAAGAAGTTGGAGTTGGAGTTGGAGTTAGCAGCAAAAAAAGCGGAAGCCCCGCAAATTGATATGCCTTTTGTTGAATCGCATTCGTCGGCTGATTATGATCCTGTGTTTGACGTTCACAAGAATGTGAGATTAGTTCCTCCGTTTTCTGAAAAGGAAATAGAGAAATATTTTCATCACTTTGAACGAGTTGCTTTGTCTTTGAAATGGCCAAGGAAGTTTTGGACTTTAATGTTACAGTGTGTTTTCACAGGTAAAGCTCGGGAAGTTTATTCAGCTCTCAGTCTGGAACAGAGTGGTGAGTATGATATAGTGAAAACTGCCGTGTTACATGCATATGAACTTGTGCCTGAGGCATATTCGACAAAAATTTAGGAATTTTAACAAAAATGATGAATGCACTTTTGTTGAATTTGCAAGAGAGAAAGAGACATTATTTGATCGATGGTGTACTTCAATGAAAATCACCACTAAAGAGCAGTTAAGACAATTGGTGCTCTTAGAGGAGTTTAAACACTGTGTTCCTCATGCTGTAGCTACATATCTTACCGAGCATAAGGTGAGTAAACTTTCAGAAGCTGCTATTATGGCTGATGAGTTTGTGTTAACCCATCGTGGGTCGTTTGGTTCAGTCAGTTTTAAGAACGACACGGGTAAGTCTAAGTTTTGTACTCAAGCCAAGACAAAGTCTGTTTCAATGGGGCCAAATATTAAAGCGACAGTAGTTGAGAAGTCAAAGCCTGTATTTTCAAAAGACATGATTTGCTTTTATTGTAAAAAACCTGGCCATAAGATCTCTGATTGTCTTGTTCTTAAGAGAAAAGAAAGACTCTCAAAACCTGTTGCTTTGGTTGCTACATCCCCATTCATAAATGATACTTTTGAGGAAAGAGAGAGCCCTTTGTCTCATTGTGGTAAACCTGCTGAGCAGAGTGTTACTGGCTCTGTTGATTATACACCTTTCATCACTGAAGGAACTGTTTCTTTATCTGGTTCAAAGGAAACTGTGTCTGTGTGCATTCTTAGAGATACAGGAGCTGCACAGTCATTTCTTCTGGAAGGAATTTTGCCTTTGACTTCTGAAACATCTACTGGAACTCATGTGTTGGTACGGGGTTTTGAGATGGGGTTTGTTAAAGTACCTTTGCATCGAATCCATCTTTCCTCTGCCATAGTATCTGGTGATGTTGTAGTTGGTGTCCGTGCTGCACTTCCAGTTCCTGGGATTACATTTATTCTGGGAAATGATCTAGCTGGGGGGAATGTTTGGGGTGAGGGTAATGTGGCAGCTTCACCCATAGTAATATCTGTACCCAGAAAAACTGATGTTGAAATCTATAAAGAATTTTCTGATTTGTTCCCAGCTTGTGCAGTCACTCGATCAATGGCTAACCGTCCATCTGAAAACCAGGATGATGAGGTTTTATTGAATGACACCTTCTTTTCTACTGTTAATACAGGTGAATCTGATGTCTCTAAATGTCCTGAACAGAGTGACTTGAAAGTTTGCTTTTTGCCCTCTTCTGATCAGGCAGAGTTTACAGAACTGCAAAATGAATCTGATACATCTGAGGTCCTATCCACTTCTGAAAGCATTGGTACTGAACTTTCTAATGTTGATTGTTCTTTGACTTCTCTTTTACAGATCTCTCGAGAGGAGCTAATTAGAGCACAACAGACCGATGATACGCTTAAGTTTTTATTCTTTGCAGCAAGGTCAAATAAGTGGTCTGATCTTCCTTCATTGTATTTCTTTGAAGACGGCCTTCTTTGTAGGAAGGGGACCATGCATAAGGATATGGTGGAACTAAAAATTCAGATTGTAGTTCCTCTGCCATTTAGAGAACCTGTTTTGAAATTGGCTCATGAAGGACTCGCTGGCCATACTGGAGTCCGGAAAACTTATAGTCGTATTATGCAGCAGTTTTATTGGCCTAAAGTAAAACGAGATGTGGCCAAATATATACGATCTTGTCACACATGTCAGATTACCGGTAAACCCAATCAAAAGGTGCCAGTTGCTCCGCTACAGCCTATTCCTGTGGTTTCCAACCCTTTTGAACATCTAGTTATTGACTGTGTTGGTCCTCTCCCACGGTCTAGGGCTGGTCACCATTATCTTTTTACCATCATGTGCCAGACTACCCGCTATCCTGCAGCTTACCCATTGAGATCTATCACCACTAAATCTATTTTGAAAGCCCTCACTAACTTCATGTCTATCTTTGGTATTCCCAAGATTATCCAATCAGATCAAGGTTCAAATTTCATGTCGAAGCAGTTCTCAAAAGCTTTGCGTCAACTTCGAGTTACACACAATGTTTCCAGTGCCTACCATCCACAAAGTCAGGGGATTCTTGAAAGGTTTCATCAAACTTTAAAGTCTCTCTTGAGGTCATATTGTGTGGAACTCGATGCAGACTGGGAGGAGGGTCTGCCATGGATGTTATTGGCTATACGTGAAGTAATTCAAGAAAGTTTGGGTTTTAGTCCAAATGAATTGGTGTTTGGTCATCCAGTACGAGGACCTACTGCAGTCTTAGCTGATGAATGGCGTACTACTAAGCCTCCAGAAAGTATCGCAGACTATGTTGGTGGCTTTCGTTGTAGACTTTATGAGGCACGGGCGATGGCTCAAAAGAAATTGGGTAAGTCTCAAACAAAAATGCAACGACTTTTTGATAGGAAGGCAAAGTTTAGGAGTTTTCAGGTAGGTGATCAGGTATTGGCTCTATTATCTCTTCCTACAAATCCATTTCAAGCCAAGTTTACTGGACCTTACAGTGTAGCTAAGCGCCTTTCGGATAATAACTATCTGTTGAATACTCCTGATCGTAGGAGAAAAGTGCAGGTTTGTCACATTAATTTGTTAAAGTCCTATGTTGCTCCGGTAAGTTCTGCTTCTGTTGGCATTGTAACATGTGATCCATCTAATTTAGGTCAGTCTGTGGTTCCTTCTCTCTCTTGTAGTAGGAGTGATGAGTCTTCCAAGGATATTGATGAGGACGGGAATCTTCTTTCTCTAGAAAAAATAGACGGACGACTTAACAACTCTCAGATTCTTGTTAATTTGTCTTGTCATCTGTCTTATTTGGCTGAGAAAGAGAGAAATGACATCATTGATTTGGTAATGTCCTTTCCTTCGCTCTTCCTTGACGTTCCTGGTTGTACTTCTGTCATTGAACATGACATTGATGTTGGAACTTCTTCTCCTGTTAAGCAAAATGCTTATAGGGTTAATCCAGTAAAACGAGAATTGTTACAACGAGAAGTGAACTATTTACTCACTCACAAATTGGCCGAACCCAGTTTTAGTTCGTGGAGCTCTCCTTGCGTGCTAGTGAACAAACCAGATGGCTCATATCGGTTTTGCACCGATTATCGGAAACTTAATTCCCTAACCAAACCTGACTGTTTCCCATTACCTCGTGTTGACGACTGTGTGGATCATGTTGGCTCTGCCCAATATGTAAGTAAGTTTGATCTCCTGAAGGGGTATTGGCAGGTGCCTCTAACTGCCCGAGCGAAGGAGTTATCTGCATTTGTTACCCCTGATGCTTTCCTGCAGTATACGGTTATGCCTTTTGGGGTCCGCAACGCCCCAGCTACTTTCCAACGTTTGGTAAATCGTATACTGTATGGAATGTCTGGATGCGAGGCATATCTTGACGATGTCGTCTTGTATAGTTCCTCCTGGTCTGAACATCTTAACCAAATAAAAGACTTATTTTTACGTCTAACTGAGGCTAATTTGACCATCAATCTAGCTAAGTCTGAGTTTGGAAAAGCGACTGTTACTTATTTGGGTAAAATAGTTGGAAACGGTTGTGTGTCTCCAGTCGGTGCTAAAGTCGAAGCCATATGTAGTTTTCCTATCCCTACCAATCGTCGCGAATTGCGTAGATTTCTCGGAATGATAGGTTACTATCGGAGTTTCTGCCAGAATTTTGCCAGCGTGGTTTCACCTTTGACTGATCTATTGAGTCCGAAAGTCGTCTTTCAGTGGTCTGAGACTTGCCAACAAGCTTTTGAAAATTGTAAGGCTTTATTGGCCAATGCCCCTATTTTGAAAGCTCCAAACTTCGAGAAGTCTTTCCGACTTGCAATTGATGCCAGCGCTTGTGGTGCAGGCGCTGTTCTCTTGCAAGAGGATTCAAACGGAGTTGAACATCCTGTTAGTTATTATTCTAAGAAATTCACTCATCATCAACAGGTCTACTCAACTATTGAAAAGGAAGCCCTTGCCCTTGTGTTGGCTATACAACATTTCGAAATATATTTGGGTTCAATTGCTGCCCCAATTATTGTTTATACAGATCATAACCCTCTGGTTTTTTTAAATCGCATGAGGAATCGAAACCAAAGACTTATGCGGTGGAGTTTAATTTTACAGCCTTTCCACCTGGAAATTCAGCACGTGCCGGGGAAGGATAACATAATCGCCGATGCTCTTTCTAGAACATAATTCCATGATGTCTCTGCGTTTTTTCCTCTTCTTTCTTCTTTTTGCGTCTCTAGGGCCCAGAGGTGCTGGAAGATGAGGTGGAGTGAGAAGCGCTTTATGAATGGATGGACCATATTTTTTATTTTTTTGTATTTTTCCACATTTTGCTTTTGTGGTTTTTTCCGTCTTTCTCTTTGATTCTTTGCAGAATCTTTTTGAGGAGGGAGGTGTTACGACCCTGTCTTTTCCTTCGTCACCTGGTGGTGGCAGTGTGGCGTTTGGATGTGACGTAAATGTCCAATTGGATAATTCATGGGCGGAGAGTATAAATAGCCGGCTGATCTACTCAACAGTACTTCCTCTGGTAGAACGGGTTTCTCCAGAGAAGTCGTTTGCTCCAACCTGCTTCCATTTTTGTTCTTCCCAACATTTCCTACCCACTGGATTCTTATTTTCTTTTGGTTTATTTATTCCCCTAGACATTGTGCTATTTTGTTTGGAACAGATAATTTTGTAATAAACAACATGGCAATTCAAGGAACTCATTTGTGTGTGATCCTCTTTATGTTACGGTCAAGAACGAGCTGGCCGTGACAACATCTAAAACCACCTTTTCTATCCAATACTTATCTTTCACAATAACGTCTTTGGATTATTTTCACGAGCTTACGAATATAACAAACTCAATGAACTGCCATTTAACACTTCACTTTTTCTTTTTTTTTTACTCACGAGTCCCTATGTGTGATTCTGCCCTAAAATTATCTCCAAACAGGAGGTGTTGGCTGAGCATTGTTGTGCTTATTCACCGTGAGATAGATTCAAGCTGTGATACTCATGTGCTGAGCACCAGAGTTGCACAGGAACATTTTACATTTCATAAAATAAAAAAAAGGTGTTGCCACACCACACATGAAACACATGGCAGCTCTCTACAGTGGAGTTCTCCAGCTCACTGCTCTTCACTTTCATTAGTTTACCTCACTTTCTGTTTCCCAAACAGATGGCACCTCTGTCAACAGAAGACAATTCCTGAGAAAGTTAACATTCTTCAACCATGTTTTTTATTCACTACAATAACGCTGTTTTACAGACATTTAATTCCTTGTTGAAATTAGAGGCCATTTCTTCTGAGGAAGCAAGGGAGGTAGTGCCTCCTCAAAAAAAAAAAAAAATCATTCATGAGAAAATAATCAGTATTACAAAATGTGACACTGTAAAAGTCACAAAGCATGTGGTCGGCTTAGTGGGGGGTAATTGAGAATGAATGGGGGAAAGTCATATGAGTATGTTTGGATATGATTGGTTTGTGTGATAAATCCCACCTCGTTTTCATGCGCATTCTCGTCGAATCGCCCTGAATGAAGACAATGATGCTGTTAATGGGAGACTAATTAAAAAGTAAACAACTGTCACTTAGATATCACCATTTTATGTCACTTCAAAATCAAACTTTTAATGGCCAGAAAACATGACTGTTGGGGTTTTTAATATGCAATCAGCTTAATGAAATTAAAGGTGCATCTTTGTTGAGCTTGATGACTGTAAATATAAGATGACTATTAAAAAGAAAAGCTGAACATTAGTTAACAAATAATATATTCACAGTATGTTGTTTAAATTGTCACTGCCTTTAGTTATATAGTTTAAGTTGTTACTGCCTTTAGTTATTATTTTGGAATAATGTAAAAATGCATAAAAACACTAACTTTATGAAATTTATACAAGTAATCCAACAAAGGCAGAGAAACACACCATAACACAAATGTGACCAGACCAAGACACAATGGTGATGAGAAGCTGAATGACAAACAGCTGTGATGATAGTTAGTGTCCATGGTTACAGATCAGTGGCGGGAAAATCAAACAAAATAACACATGAACTGAAGAATTACAAACTAAAAGTCCATGAACAAAGCTAAACTGAACATAATGGTGACACTCATAATCTGGCTTTGATATAGTGAAGGTGTAACGATGAGCTGTGAAGACCAAAACAAATGTATGTACAACATATCAATTATTGGCTTAGAGCTATTTAGAGCTATTTTCAGTTTATATATGTATAATATTTATGTCAAATTATAGTAAAATAATAGCTCCTCGGCCATGACATTTGCCATGAGAAATGCTGCTGGTAGAATATTGCGTGGCTGGAAAGACCTCTCAGCCAATCAGATTCGAGGACCTTAGCCCTCACAGTAGTTCTATAGTTGACCATCGCTTGAATGTATGCCACTGTGGATTTGTTGCATTCACATTATAATACTTAATTAGTTAACACTGGTGCAACATAGAATCGCCAAAAAATGTGACGTTTTAGCCAGTATACATACCTCTGGTAGAGAACACAATAATTCACTTAATTGGACTTTTGACACAAAACCTTATAATTAGTGAAATTACTGTTTATGACCACTTCCCCCTGTGACTTTTTTGACCCCATATTTTCCACTGTATGTTTGGTAAGAAAACAACCATGGTTCAAATTGGTTTCCAACGACAGTGCCAGATTATCACTGTTTTCATTCTCACTAAACAGCATCCAAAAGCAAGTCAGACGTGCTTTTCTGAAACATGAGAAAGAAGCGATCGAGGTGTAAACATCCAATCAAAAAAGCAGGCAATTATACACACAGCATCTTAAAATTACCTCTCCATAGACCATCATAAGTCAGCAGATGATCCCATTAAGTCCAAGACCACGCTAATTAATGCAAGTGTGTGCTGACAGTCTGATGATTGCAATTACTGGATAAATGGGCATTATTATGTGAGTAATTATGTAGCATTGTTAAGGAGTTTGACTGCTGTGACTGCTGTGAGTTCTGCGAGTTTGAGGGAAGCACAGAATCAACGGAATAGTCACGAGTTCTTTTCAGAAACAGAAGACAGACAGCAAAGATGGCAGTTTTGTTGCTGAGACTGCATGCGTCCAATAGACATGTACTGACACACTTAAAACCTTGTGGTACTCATATAGTTTTACTTTCACATATATGCATAATGCAATATTTTAAAAAAGGCTGGCTTTACAATGATTTTACTGTGGTTAATGGGATTATGTTCATGACTCTCATAGTGCCCTATAGGCTAAATCAACCCAGCAAATCCCCACAAACCAGGGTGGGAAAAGATACAACTATGTACTGTATCCAGGGTGCGATTTGTGAAAAAACCAGAGGGGGGGATGTTTTTTTTTTTTTTTTTTTTTTTTAAATTTGTTAAAAATCACAGTGGAGCTATATACTATTTTTGGTATATAAATTGGTAAAAAAATCTTCTGATTTAACCTTGAGATTTGAAGTATTAGATAGCTTAGATATTTGCACCACTATTTACAATGACACTAATAATTCTTCATTTCTGACAGAAATGCAAAAACAATCGGTAGTTATTAATAGAATAACGAGACACAAACCTTTACGTTCAATCGCGTTTAAATTTAGATTTTCCTGGTGTACATATGTGCAGTTTTAAGACGTTTCAAGGCCAACAAATTGGATACAAAAACATACATGCAAAGCTTTGATGCATCTTTAATTGCATGTTTGGTAATTTCATGACTTAACTTACAAAAGAACAACGACGGTCATTGTTCGTGTTTCTTTTGCGCTTAATTTAAGCTCTAATAAAGTAATTATGCAGTGCGCGCCGGCGCATTTGCGCATGCAATTCTTGAGTGCGCGACATGGGCACAGTGTAATGCCGCGTTCCAGGCAATCCGTAACCCGTGTTTTTCCAACCTTCTACCCGTGAAAGTGCACTGGAACAGCAGTCAAAGCCGTGACTTCCCACCCGTGAACTCGTACCAGATCGATGTACTCCCAGTTACGAGTTCTGACGTCACATAACCCGTGAAACAACAATGGCAGCCCCTACGGATGCCATATTTATGGAAGTGCACGGTAAAATAAAAGGTATAACAGCTTCTCTTGCCTTATGCGCCGTTTTCCTCCTCCGTTTCCCTCAAATAAGCAAGGAGTAAGCACCTTTGGCGATAGAAATAATTAATGAGCATAAGCCCCGTACGGTCCGCCATGTTGGTTTGTTTACACTTTTACGCAGTTTGGCATGACTTTCCTGGAACGCTACAAAGTCGTGAGTCGTGATTTGAAATCGTGACTTACAGGCTCAAAAACCTGCCTGGAACGCAGCATTACGTCTGATTGGACAGTCATGTAAATTATTCTGAGTTTTACCGACATAGCCTGACAACATATCATCTGACCGCAGTTCACTGTTGTTCAAGGTCCACTGAAGGTCCCTCGTCCTCACCTCGCTCATTTGACTTGCGCCTGGCGCTGAGGTGAAGTCGGAATGCGCGTCTGAAAAGTGTCCTGTTTGATGTGGTCGTAAAGAGACAGTTCTATATAAACGCAGCGTTTTACTTGGTGATGTTTTAAAAAATGATTTTTATTTTTGGTATTTTATATGCTCTGTTGGTGGTTTGTGGAGTAGCATCACCCGGAAGGGATATTTTTTTTTTTTTCCCCGGGGATAAAAATAATTCAGCAGAGGCAGGGATACATAGACCAGAAGGGGGTAAATCCCCCCCCGTCCCCCCCTACAAATCACACCCTGACTGTACCTATGTTTTAAAGGTGCCCTAGAATGAAAAATTGAATTTATCTTGGCATAGTTGAATAACAAGAGTTCAGTACATGGAAATGACATAGTCTCAAACACCATTGTTTCCTCCTTCTTATATAAAGCTCATTTGTTTAAAAGACCTCCGAAGAACAGGCGAATCTCAACATAACACCGGCTGTTACGTAACAGTCGGGATCATTAATATGTATGACCCCAATATTTGCATATGCCAGCTCATGTTCAAGGCATTAGACAAGGGCAGGCAGTATTAACGTCTGGATCTGTGCACAGCTGAATCATCAGTCTAGGTAAGCAAGCAAGCCCTAGTGAAAAAAAAGTATACTTTATTGTATTTTAAATATATTCCCTTTTTCTATAGTACACTGCAAATATACTAACAAAAAATGTACTATCATTAAATATATAAAAAGTATATAAGTATCATATTTTCACAATGCAACTTTTAACACACTTTAAAATAATTGTACTTTAGTATATTTTCTAAAAAATATATTTTAGAAAAATATACTTGAAGTGTAAGTTCAGTTTATTTTTTAAAAGTGTATTTATTTGCACTTTATAAAAATATATTTGAGGTATATTTTAACAGTGTGCTGAAAATGATCATTGTAACAATGCACTGAAAGTATATTTAAAAAATACATTATTTAATATCCTGAAGTTGTAGTGTATCTAATGTTAAATTTGAGTATATTTTTTAAGTTTACTTCTTCATCCTTGGAATTCATTATATTACTTGTGCTTATTTATTTCAGTATGAATGCATTACAAGCCCATTTAGTATATGCAGTGTAGCCTATGCAATTTCCAAATATGTGTAAATGTTTATTAAGTTTACACTGGCAGAATCATTTTACAGTCGTACACACAAATCTATATTAAACAACACACCAGCAGCACAAGTAATGCGAAAAAATATGTCGAGTGGTTAAACTTATCGGAATTCAAATGTCTCTTCAACTTGGTCTGTGACTGACCAATCAGATTTTGTTGCTCACTGCCTTCAGCCAATCAGAGCTGCTGACGTCACGGTCGTCGTCTGAATCCCCTCGTTCAGTCCCTCAGGTGAAGTATATTGTCGCAATGTATAATTTATTTAATAAAACACTGAAAGCGCAATACATCGCTCAGTCTTGGGGATTCTGACCAGTTCAATCAAGTGACATCGCAGCCTGACCGTGATGGCGACGACAACCGGCTAATCTAATGGCCTACGCGATCCTGAAAGAACCGGAGAAAAGTGCTGAGAGGTGAGTTGTAGTCTACCAGTTAACAAACTTTATTTTATTTTATTTAACAAACGAGCGATATTTCTGCTTGATATCTCCTTTTTGAGTTTTTGTGTTTTCTGTATCGACATGCCATTCTGATACAGTTCCCTGCTGCTAATCCTCATTTACTGTTCAAAAATAGTATTGGTTCAATGTAGGATTTAGACAGACTATTGTAAACGTGAATAAAGAGTTGAACATGCTGTCTTATATCTTTGGTATATTCTGTCAACAGATGCTGTTCTTCACAAGTCTCTGCGGTCATCATTGTGCCATCAGACACAATGAGAAGCTCATCAGAAAATGGAATATAATGTGTAATTTGTATTTGTGTATAGAGGGTTAGGGTTAGGGTTCTTTAATGAAAAACATGGTAAGTTTTGCTGAATCTAAGTTTAAATAAAAACTATTGGATTTGTCAATGAAATATGTCTCTTCATTAGTGATGTTGTTACATTTTATTTGTTTTAATGGCCTTGAAAACAAATGCATTCAACTTTGGGAAAATGTGTTAAACTGTATTTAAATAGTAGCACAACTGTATTGTGTGAGATTATGTAATTCAAAGTACAGTAGTCAACATTTGAAGTGGATCAAAAAAGTTAGGACAATTTTAATTAAAGGTTTTGATCCGCTTCAAATGTTGACTATATTATACAAAGTATAAGTAATAACAAAGTGTATTGTTATTGACTGCAAAGTGTGTAATGTTTAATATTTGGAATAAGCCAAAGGTACTGAGCATACAGTATATTCTATTACCTGTAAAATAATATATTCATTGTATATTGCTTGTGTTTTCTGAAGACACTCGTAATTATTTTGTAATGTACTTAAATCACAAATAAAGTGTACTTATAACACAAAGTGTACTCATAACAGAAATAAAGTATAATTATAACACAAATAAAAGTATACTTATAATACAACGTATATTATAATAAAAAATTATACTTTTAACACAAATAAAGTATACTTATAACACAAATTAAGTACACTTTAATATCACTAATCAAGCATGTAATTAGTCCCTACACAGACATATACTTAAAGTGTACTAAGTATACTTGAAGTTGTTCCAATTTAGTACACATAAGTATACTAAATATACTTAAAGTTGTATTTTAATACTACTTAATTTCAACTTAAACTAATCATTAACACACTTGAAATATACTAATAATTAGTCTTGCTGCAAGTATACTTAGTATACTTTTTTTTCACTAGGGAGGACAATAGCGAAAAATGGCAGATGGAGCAATAATAACTGACATGATCCATGATAACATGATATTTTTAGTGATATTTGTAAACTGTCTTTCTAAATGTTTCGTTAGCATGTTGCTAATGTACTGTTAAATGTGGTTAAAGTTACCATCGTTCATATTCACAGAGACAAGAGCCGTCATTATTTTCATTTTTAAACACTTGAAGTCTGTATAATTCATAAACACAACTTCATTCTTTATAAATCTCTCCAACAGTGTAGCATTAGCTGTTAGCCACAGAGCACAGCCTCAAACTCATTCAGAATCAAATGTAAACATCCAAATAAATACAATACTCACATAATCCGATGTATGCATGCAGCATGCATGACGAACACTTTGTAAAGATCCATTTTGAGGGTTATATTAGCTGTGTAAACTTTGTTTATGCAATGATAGATTCGAGAGCTCGGGAGGGGGCGGAGAGCGCAAGCAATTGAAGGGGCCGCAGCCTGAATCGGCGCATTTCTAATTATTCCCCAAAATAGGCAGTTAAAAAAATAATAAAAAAAAAATGTATGGGTTATTTTGCACTGAAACTTAAGGGGACGCCTTAGACTTATATTACATCTTGTAAAAAATGTTCGATGGCACCTTTAAAATAAAAAAATAATAATAACAAACAATATTGGTGAATGCATATGGGGAGCTTTTAATTTGCGTATCAATGAACTCGATTATTAAAGATTATCATTTGAATACTATTGTATTATTTATTAATGCTTAGGACAAGGGTTGGAACAATGCATCAATTCTCGATTCGCAATACAAAGAATCTGATATTTTCCAATGTATCGGGATTCTCACTCGAATCGATTCTGAGCTTAGTTTTTAACAGCAGATGGCACTACATACTTTAGAAACCCGTACTCTGCTTGCTTCCAGTTCCTTTACACACACCACTTAGACCTAAAATAATCATTCATGAAGTTCAAATAGGTTGAATGTGTTTACATTAATCTTGCATCATAAAAGCATTCTGAGCCGAGGTCCAAGTACATTTAACCACTTACACAACTCAGCCAAACGCACGATCGCTGTCCAGCACTCTTCTTCGTGAGCATTTGAGTGTGTGGTTAAAAACTAGCCTAGAGTGCCATCTGCTGTTAAAACTAAGCTCTGACTCGATTCAGAATCATTGTATTGTGAATCGAGAATCGGTGTATTGTCCCAGTCCTAATTTATATACTGTATGGTTAATATTTCAATTATATTTTAATATTTTCATTGCTATTTTTATAATGTGATTAAACTGACAGCTCTGAAATATATTGCAAGAAACTAAAACACATATTGTAAAATATATTGTAGTTTGGACTTGGAAAAGAATATCAAAAACACTTTTTGGATGACTTCTTGTTAATCATAGCAAAATATCATTCTCTGCCAAAGTTGTTGTTTATGCGTTCTTTTTGGTGACATTTTTCCAGCGTGTTGCATCACACACAAAGTGAGATTCAAACATGGATTCTCACAGCATGTGGGGAGTCATGTTTGCAGCCTGGGTTCCGGAAAGCACACGCCCCTCAATTTACAACTTCCTTTATGATGTAAACAGATCAATAAAGGCTTAATGAACATAATGCGATGCTAATAACTGAAAGATTGACAGGATGCTTTCGTGCTGCTCTTTAATAGTGGATAGCATTTTTGCTGTTTCTTCCTCTCGGAGCGTCACGTGTTGGTGGCGCTTTGGAACCCTTGTGATTTAGACAGATGGCTCTTCTCATTTGAGCTGACTGACAGCTCACAACCTGTCAATCATGCTAGAGAAGATGAATGTGAGAAAAAGGAGGCCAGTGATGTGAAAGGCATAAACACCTCCCACCTTCTTGCACAGGCTGCATGCTGGGATAGATTGTTCCTCCATCATTTAGGTTCTGAAGTGTCATGTATTCTCAGGTATTTTTAAACCGGTAGACTTAACCCGTTAAACTGTGCCTTAAGCTTTCTGCAAATGTTCTCGAAGAATGCTGTTGATTTTCTGTGACATGTTTTGTTGCCCTGGTTTTGTTTTCACTTGGCAGTAATAGTAGTTGCTCTTGTTGTTGTGTTGACTGTATTGGTAATGAGGGAACTTTTTCCATTCACCCAAACCACCCACGTTGATATAACGTTAAATGCAAATACTGATGTGCCCACGATGGAGTACATTTATTCGGTTTTGAGAGGGTTGAAGTACCATAAGGACAGACAGGATGTGTGCCAGGGTTTTTTTATCTTCTGACAGTATGGAAGATTCTTACCATTCAATCATTTACTCACCATTTTTTCCAGCATGTGAAATAAGCAATCTGAGAATGAAAGAGGCCTCTTAAAGATTCAATATCTAGCAGTCTTCTTTCCTAATAATGTGTGCTTGTATGTTTAGAGTAAACAATTGTGCTTCTGAGGAAGGCAGACAAGCAACTTACCTCATCGATACAGCTTTTCAAAATAATATAAACAACATAATTGATTTGTTCAAGACTTGTGAGACCAATAGACTTGTTATGTGGGTTGTTTATTGTCAATATCACAGCTTACTTTTATATACTTACTTGACTATAATACACTTTAATTGTAAAAGATTCATTGTGCAGTCTATTCCCAGGGAAAAATAAAATGTTTTTTAATGTCCTTGTAATGTCAAGGAAGGTCAAATAGCTCTGGAGAAATGTGTGTATATATATATATATATATATATATATATATATATATATATATATATATATATTAGGGCTGCACGATATATCGCATGAGATTGTTACGCACATTTCGTCAGTAAAGCCGATTCCCTGATTACCGCTAAATCACCATCACCTGCTTTCAAATGGAGCGGCATTTAATAGACAGAACCGTAGATCACTGACAAGCCACGCAATATCGCGTTCATTATCGAAGCGATTCATCTGCGATATGAACGCGATATTGCGTGGCTTGTCAGTGAACTAGGGCTCTGTCTATTAAATGCAGCTCCATTTGAAAGCAGGTGATGGCGATTTAGCGGTAATCAGGGAACCGGCTTTACTGACGAAATGCGCGTGACAATCTCATGCGATATATCGTGCAGCCCTAATATATATATACACAGCATTGCCCTCAGGAAAAGGAAAACGGAAAGTTTTCTTAAGCCCTATGTTTAGTACATTTTTCTTTAAATGATTACAACCAATTAGAAATGTCGAGAAAGTACGAAAGAACAGTCCAGTAAGGTGTGGGAGTCACTATCAAGCACCATTTAAAGGTGGAACATCCTGTTCTGACACATGGTCACAGGAGCACATGGTGAGAGAAGGCGGCAAGATTATTTGCTTTAGTAATCTTATTTAAAATGAGATTAACTGTACATAAAAAAAAAAAAAAAAAAGTGTGTGAGTATGAAGGTGTTGAGAAGCCTTTTGTCAGGTTTTATGAATTTTTTTTTATTTTATTTCTTTTCATTGCCTCAGGGCAATGTTGTGCGATAAGGGGTACTTTTTTGGACAATACCTCACATTGGCCATAATGTGTTATAAGAAGGGAAGATGCAGGGTTCCTGGATGTGCAGGAACACCTAAAGTGATGTGCAAAAATTGTAACATACACCACTATGTCACAGCAGAGAAGAAGTGCTTTTTGAAGTTTCGTACGGAATGAAATCTTATTACATGAAGTACATTATATGGCATAACACTACATGATATAAACCTATGCCTGTATCAAATCCAATATATCAATGTCTTTCAAGTGTTTTTCCCTTTTTACTTGATGATTTTTTGGCATTTTTTTTTTTTTTTTTTTTTTTTTGTGATTTTGATGATAAATGTCTCTATGATTCTGTACGAAAAAATATTTTGGGGTGGGGGGAGGGTGAGGGGTCAAAAAAAAGAAATAATAAAATGTTCCAAAATGAAACAAAAAATGATGTGAAGTATTTAATTTTTTTTTTTTTTTTTTCATGTGCCATCAACATGTGTGCAGTAGAGGGATATATATATATATATATATATATATATATATATATATATATATATATATATATATATATATATATGTATATATACTTTTTTTTTATTATTATTATTATTATTTTTTTTTTTTACTGTATGCACTCGGTAACTGCGCATTTAAAGTCATTGTTGGTTGTTT
The DNA here is from genome assembly GCF_018812025.1 of Megalobrama amblycephala. NCBI lineage: Eukaryota > Metazoa > Chordata > Actinopteri > Cypriniformes > Xenocyprididae > Megalobrama > Megalobrama amblycephala. The sequence goes on along the minus strand of NC_063048.1, from coordinate 11,014,499 downwards.
AAAATATCTTATGGATGAACTCACACCTCAATTTATTTAATAACACGCTGTCAATTGTGATAAAACTTCCCAATGTTATGGACATTGTCATTTTTGATGCTGTTGCTGAATGTGATTGTCCTGAAAATGTGCACGTTCATATCAAGCGGCGCTGCCATACTAGCCATTAGCATCTTACGTAGAAGGCGACGTTCTCAGGACCTTGCGCAACGTTCCCAAAAAGTTCTCTAAAGGTGACAAAAATTCTGAACCTTTACAGAACATTCGGGATGTTCCTAAAACATCCTCTTTTGGTAATGAAAGTGCTGCAGTTTAAAGGTGCCCTAGAACTTTTTTTTAAAAGATGTAATATAAGTCTAAGGTGTCCCCTAAATGTGTCTGTGAAGTTTCAGCTCAAAATACCCCATAGATTTTTTTTAATGAATTTTTTGAACTGCCTATTTTGGGGCATAATTAGAAACGAGCCGATTTCAGGTTGTGGCCCCTTTAAATCGTGCACTCTCCGCCCCCAGTGCTCGCGTTTGCCTTAAATAGTGAATAAACAAAGTTTACACAGCTAATATAACCCTCAAAATGGATCTTTACAAAGTGTTCGTCATGCATACTGAATGCATGCGTCGGATTATGTGAGTATAGTATTTATTTGGGTGTTTACATTTGATTCTGAATGAGTTTGAGGCTGTGCTCTGTGGCTAACAGCTAATGCTACACTGTTGGAGAGATTTATGAAGAATGAAGTTGTGTTTATGCATTATACAGACTGCAAGTGTTTAATAATGAAAATAACGACAGCTCTTGTCTTCGTGAATACAGTAAGAAACGATGGTAACTTTAACCACATTTAACAGTACATTAGCAACATGCTAACGAAACATTTAGAAAGACAGTTTACAAATATCACTAAAAATATCATGTTATCATGGATCATGTCAGTTATTATCGCTCCATCTGCCATTTTTCGCTGTTTTCCTTGCTTGCTTACCTAGTCTGATTATTCAGCAGTGCACAGATCCAGACGTTCTGCCCTTGTGTAATACTAACTGCCCTTGTGTAATGCCTTGAACATGGGCTGGCATATGCAAATATTGGGGGCGTACATATTAATGATCCCGACTGTTACGTAACAGTCGGTGTTATGTTGAGATTCGCCTGTTCTTCGGAGGTCTTTTAAACAAATGAGATTTATATAAGAAGGAGGAAACAATGGAGTTTGAAACTCAGCGTATGTCTTTTCCATGTACTGAACTCTTGTTATTTGACTATGCCAATATAAATTCAATTTTTAATTCTAGGGCACCTTTAAGGTTCCTTATATGACTTTAGGGGGACGTTCCATTTTGGTTATTTTATGGTCAAAAAAGAACGTTACAAAGACGACATTTGGGACATTAACAGAACGTTCCCACACGGTCCTCTGTTGGTCATTTAATAACATTCCCGATATGAGTTTAGGGGATGTTCTATTTTGGTTATTTTATGGTCACGCGAGAATGCTACAAAGAGGACATTTGGGAAGTTATCAGAACGTCCTTTAGTAATAGTCCTCTAAACATTCCCAGAACATCTTGAATGTTCCCTGAAGGTCCGCAAAATAACGTCCACCAAACCTTAAAAGAACTCGACATCGTGACCGTCTCTGAACGTACTGGGAACGTTACTAGGCAACGTCCTTAACACCAGTGGGGACATTGTGAGAATGTTCTTGGAACGTAAAATTTCTAGCGGGGATCTGCTCTAGAGTTTTGTTTTGTGTGAAACATGACAGGGGATTAGGGATGAACGTAAACATAATTGACGTAATTGATTACGTTGATGTGTCGTTCCAGCCCTAGTTCCTAAAGTGACATCACCTACTGACCTGGCATGCATAATACAGCGTTTAGTTGTTGTCGCAGATCCGTGTGATCTGGAATCATTGTCTGTATGTGAAACTTTTCAAAACCGCAAATGAAAAACTTTCCATTTTTGGTACATCGTTGTCATGTAAACATTCCCTCAATGTCTGAGAGAAAGCCCTGTGTTTACAGGAAAAGTTGGGGGGGTTAAGAGACCTTGGTAGTGAGAACTTTAGTTTGACTCTTTTTTTTCCTTATGGCAAATTATGCATGCCCTGTTACTATCCAGTCTTCTTAAATTTTTATAAGTGAATCTAAAAAGTACAGACTTTAATGTGGCATATGTGGAGATATAATGAGGGGGAGGTTTTAAGCAGCAGAGCCCTTGGCACGGTATACTCTGAACTGAGAATGTACTCTGCCTTCACACTGGTTCACACAGCGAGGTCTCTCTGCTTTTGCACGCACAGAGCTGCTTGTTTGTCTCCTTGAAGTTCAAAGGTTTGCATCTGTGTCTCCAGCCGAACGCCCACCCACCAAGGGCCACCGGAGGCTGCAGGGAAAATACTTCCTCCTCCACACAATTAAAAAGACGTAATTAGAGTAAAGGGGGGTGATGGCGAAGGATACGAATATTCATGATGACAGTATAATTACTTGAGATGACCAAGTAGACCAACTGTCAGTTGCTTTGCCCATAACCAAATTCTCATAAATTATATTTGATCAGTGGTGCAATCAGAAGGGTCTGTGCACCATATGCAGCATAAAAGGGAAACAAGATAAAATGAACACATTAAGAAACAATAAATAACATTTTGTAAACAGTATCATTGTATTCCATCTGCCTTTATCTCCAATGATTCTGCAGAATTTGCAAAAAATTAGAAGCTCATTTCAAGTGTTCTGCAGAGAACACAAAACAAATAAAACATCCATTGCCATATCTGAATTTCAGCTCCGGAGACTTCCTCAATTCACAGCAATTGTGCACACTGTAAGGACAGTAACAATGGCATTGATTTTATTTTTTTTTACCATCGCTCTCACGACTTGAGCAGGACATTTCTCAGTGGTAAGTTGGACATTGTTGTGGGTGTTTACAGAGAGAGTACTTCAGCAAGTTAATTGATAATTAACTGATAATTAATCATACTTATCGGTTGTGATTCAGAGGAGCAAGTTGGTCCAAATAAAATGGGTACTACCCCATCTTTAATGGATAAGCGTTTTGAAAATCCTGTTGACCTCATTGAAATTAGAGAAGCAGCCGTCAGTACATTGACGAGAGCACAACAAAAGGTTGGAGTTATAGAGTAAAAGAATTTTAACCACTGACTCTTCATAACCTCATACTTTGATACCAAATAATTTGCTTTTGCAGAGATATGTCAACGACTTGAACCAACAATATGTAGGGCCCTATGAAATCTATGAAATTAATTTTTTTCCCAAATTCTGTTTTTTTCCTGTTTGATTGTTTTTTTTTAAATGGTTAAATTAAATTTTAGTAATCAAAAAGCATGTCTAATTAAATTAATACTTAAATACAACAAAATGTATTCATTCAAAATGTATTTTTATGAAATGTTTTTTTTTTTTTTTCAGTTTCAGTTGTGTATTTTATTTTTTCCAGCAATCAAATGAACGCATACCATTTAATTGATCTTTTAATCATGAAATTAAACTTTTCTTGTCAAACAATGTGCTGCACAACAGCGCTTTACTGTTAAAATTAAAACATGGAAGAAAAACTAAGATTATTTCTGAAAAATATAGTTTTAATAATTTATTATTAAATTAATTTGTCTAAATTCTACTGTACAACAGTAATATGTTTCTGTCAAGTTAAATCAAACTTTTATTTTGATGGGTTGCCTAGAGTTTTGAGTTACTCTGTGTTTATGATAGTTTTCTCAAATGGAGCTGTTAAATGCTGACGAAGTGACTTTCAGAGAGGCACTGAAGATCAATTTCGTGCGTTCAAAGGCTTCTGAGTGTACGTGTGCGCATGTGTGTTATGTAAATGAAACCGCGCTTCCGCTTCATTCATTTCAGAGGCATACAGGCATGTACATATTTAAATAGTCTTTATGCAGTTTAATATTCACAGACACTAGTCTATATCGTGATTTGATTTAAGTGTACTGACCTGCTTTTAATTCATTCATCAAAAATTTGATGAATATATATATAGAAAAAATCCTAGATACACTATATTACCAAAAGTTTTGGGAGGTATGCCTTTACGTGCACATGAATTTTAATGACATCCCATTCTTAATCTGTAGGATTTAATATGGAGTTGGCCCACCCTTTGCAGCTATAACAGCTTCAACTCTTCTGGGATGGCTTTCCACAAGGTTTAGGAGTGTGTTTATGGGAATTTTTAACCATTCTTCTAGAGGCGCATTTGTGAGGTCAGGCATTGATGTTGGCGAGGAGGCCTGGTTCGCAGTCTCTGCTCTAATTTATCCCAAAGGTGTTTTATCCGGTTGAGGTCAGGACTCTGTGCAGGCCAGTCAAGTTCCTCCACACCAAACTTGCTCATCCATGTCTTTATGGACCTTGGTTTGTGCACTGGTGCGCAGTCATGTTGGAACAGGAATGGGCCATCCTATAACTGTTCCCACAAATTTGGGAGCATGAAATTGTCCAAAATGTCTTGGTATGCTGAAGCAAGAGTTCCTTTCACTGGAACTAAGGGGCCAAGCCCAACCCCTGAAAAACAACCCCACACCATAATCCCCCCTCCACCAAACTTTACACTTGGCACAATGCAGTCAGGGAAGTACCGTTCTCCTGGCAACCGCCAAACCCAGACTCGTCCATCGGATTGCCAGACAGAGAAGCGTGATTCGTGACTCCAGAGAACACATCTCCACTGCTCTAGAGTCCAATGGCGGTGTGCTTTACACCACTGCGTCCGACGCTTTGCATTGCACTTGGTAATGTAAGGCTCGGATGCAGCTGCTCGGCCATGGAAACCCATTCCTTGATTCCATTCCTCCCAATTTCTTCCACTTTGTTATGATACCACTAACAGTTGACCGTGGAATATTTAGTAGTGAGGAAATTTCATGAATGGACTTATTGCACAGGTGGAAACCTATCACGGTACTTGCTTGAATTCGCTGAGCTCCTGAAATGTTTGTAGAAGCAGTCTGCATACCTAGGTGCTTGATTTTATTCAGCTGTGGCCATTGAAATGTGATTGGAACACCTGAATTCAATGATTTGGAGGGGTGGCCCAGTACTTTTGGCAATATAGTGTGTCCACAACATGAACCAAGTACAGTGTTTGAGGGATGCTGAAAGCAGATGTTGTTTCTGGACAGCCAATGAAAACCATATGTCTTCTTTTAGGATAACTTTATTTGCCTTGCATTTTGATCTATAAAACTTTGCAGATCTCTAACATTCACAAACACCTACAGTACAGTCCAAAAGTTTGGAACCACTATGATTTTTAATGTTTTTAAAAGAAGTTTCGTCTGCTCACCAAGGCTACATTTATTTAATTAAAAATACAGTAAAAAAACAGTAATATTGTGAAATATTATTACAATTTAAAATAACTGTTTTCTATTTGAATATATTTGACAAACTAATTTATTCCTGTGATGGCAAAGCTGAATTTTCAGCATCATTACTCCAGTCTTCAGTGTCACATGATCCTTCAGAAATCATTCTAATATGCTGATCTGCTGCTCAAGAAACATTTAATGTGTACAATTGTACAAAATATTTGTGTACAATATTTTTTTTCAGGATTATTTGATGAATAGAAAGTTCAAAAGAACAGTGTTTATCTGAAATCTAATCTTTTGTAACATTATAAATGTCTTTACTGCCACTTTTGATTGATTTAATGCATCCTTGCTGAATAAAAGTATTCATTTCTTTAATTTCTTTTCAAAAAAATAAAAATAAAAATTCTTACTGACCCCAAACTTTTGAACGGTAGTGTATAATGCTACAGAAGCTTTGTATTTCAGATAAATGCTGTTCTTTTGAACTTTCTATTCATCAAGGAATCCTGAAAAAAAAAGTACACAACTGTTTTCAACATTGAAAATAATCATAAATGTTTATTGAGCAGCAAATCAGCATATTAGAATGATTTCTGAAGGATCATGTGACACTGAAGACTGGAGTAACGATGCTGAAAATTCAGCTTTGCATCACAGGAATAAATTACTTTGTCAAATATATTTAAATAGTACACAGTTATTTTAAATTGTAATAATATTTAGTGGTTCCAAACTTTTGGACTGTACTGTATATTACACACTGCATGAAAGGGAATATATATTCGAAAATGTATAATAGGGGCACTTAAAGCTGCAGTCCGTAAGTGTTGCCATCTCTGTTTGGAACCTGCAATTGCAGTTATTTGCGGAATTCTCATCTTTACATGGGTTGTGCTTCGGCACAGCTCCTCAGCGCGGATTAATCTAATGTTTGCTGTCAGTCACCACACCGGTGTGGATACTGTACTTCGGAATCAAAGATTCTACGTCTTGGGAGTATGACCAAAAGAAAGAATTTTCACCGGAAAATGTCATCTGAACAAGTAACATATCTGCCACTTTTGTTCTGACCAACAGAAAAAAGCATAACAATAAATCGCACTGCCAATGTTGATTAAATCTAACTTAGCTCGGATCACGTCAAACCATGCCAATTATTATTATTATTGTTATACTCAAATTGTTAATGTTAACAACACTATGTATTTAGTGTGTATTAGCGTTACCTGTAGATTTCAATTTCTGTAACCACTCTGCCATCCAAAGTCTTTTGCTTTTGACTACGGATGAATCTCCAGTTATCACTGATGATTGTCATTTGAACCTTTCTGGATGACAATCCGCCATCAAACTGATAAGTCATAAGTGTAATTATTGCAGCTGCTGTGAGAAAAGCTATAAATGATCCACCATCTGTAGTATCCTCACACACCATATACATGCCTACTAGCTGGGACTCCTTCTCTAGGAAAACAAAGGCTGCATGCTCGAATTTCCCACAGAAACCTACCAGTACCATCCGAATTAGGAAACATTATTACAAGCTTACCGCTGTGAATTGGGTTAAGGAGATAATTTTGAACTTTGGCTGGTTATAGCTATACTTGCTCAAAAACTGATTTTGGATAATTTTTAACTAAAAAAAGTTACGGACTGCAGCTTTAAGGAGCACATTGATAATAATAAAAAAATGGGTAACACTTTACGGTAACACTTTACTTGAAGGAGTGTGCATAAGACTGACATGACACCTTCATAATCATGACATGACACGTGTCATGAATATGAAGGAGGTTTTATGAATGTTTATGACAACTGTCATTAAGTGTCATTCGCTTAATTATGTCATTTTTAATGCAAAGATGACATTGTTTGAGATGTCCGAGTTATGACAACTTGACATAAACCAACACATCATAACCTGTCAGTGTCTTTGTCATGACAACTTGACATCATTTAGCTTTATGGGTTAACATTACATTAAACTGTCATGTAGTTGGTTTTGACATGAGGCCATTATAATAGTGTCATAAATATGTATCTTGAGCTCAAGTACAGTGGTACAAATTGAACTTGTCATTAAAATGTCATTAAGTGACAATACTCTGACAAATAATTTTATAACAGCGTCATTTTTCATTTCATGTTTTTTTTGTTTTTGTTTTTTGTTTTTTTAAGTTTCCTCCAACAGAAGGTCAGATAATAGACAATTTCAAATTTCGTAAAAAAGATGACACTGTTATAAAATAATGGTAACACTTTATTTTAGGGTCTTTTAACTAGTTGCTTATTACTATTAGCATTCATATGGCTAAAATATTGGCTGTTTATTAGTACTTATAAAGCACATATTAATGCTTTATTCTGCATGATCTTATTCTACATTCTTAATCCTACCCAATACCTAAACCTAACAATTAACTATAATAAGCAGTAAATTAAGAGTTTATTGAGGGAAAAGTCATAGTTAATCGTTTATATATGTGTTCCCTATACTGAAGTGTTACCAAAATAATGTAATGTAATGTTAACCCATAAAGCTAAGTAGTTTTTTAAGTTTGATAATCAATCTGCTATGTCATGTTTATGACAGGTTATGATGTTTTGCTAATGTCAAGTTGTCATGACAAAGACACTGACAGGTTATGATGTTTTGGTTTATGTCAAGTTGTCGTAACAAAGACATCTCAAACAATGTCATCTTTGCATTAAAAATGACATAATTGAGCGAATGACGCTTAATGACAGTTGTCATAAACATGCATAAAACCTCCTTCATATTCATGACATGTGTCATGTCAAGATTTTGAAGGTGTCATGTCAGTCTTATGCACACCCCTTCAAGTAAAGTGTTACCCACTTTACAATAAGACATTTATAGTTAACATGAACTAGCAATAAACAATACTTCTACAGAATTTATTAAGCTTAATGTTAATGTTAAAATACTCTTTTTTCTCTCTCTCTCTCTCTCTCTTAATTGAAAAGTCAGTGTGATCAGTGTGAATCAGCAGTTAATGTTGATCAGTGAAGAGAAGTTAGATCACAACTACAAACAGCAGTAAAACAGTGAGAAGTGTTGTTTTGGACTGAGTAAAAGTCTTCAAAAGAATTGTGCATCTGAATGTCCTTAGATGGCCTGAAACAGTAAACAGGAGAAAAAAGAATTGTCAGTGCACTTGGGGTCACTATGAACACTCACACAATAGTCTTTCTTGCTGTTTCTTTGGCCTGGTGGTGTAACATTGTTGCAGTAAAAATCCCCTGGGACAGAATCAGCACGCTCACTCGCCACATGAGTTGAACGAATCAATCTACCATGCACCAAACCTCCTAGTTTGCTACATCTCTTATATAACTCCCTCGTATTCCCCCATATCTTATTACAGCATCTTCCTTCATTTGTTTGTTTAATTAAGATAATGAATTTGTTATGAAACACAGTTAAGGACGGAAGCCAAACCGATAACGGCATTTCACAGGTGACGGCACATTTATAATAGTGAAATGTTGTTCATGAGGTGTTGACAAAGAGGAAATTATTTCCAACCTCCACTGGCCTTTGATTAAGTGAGACTGAATTTGTAATCAACTACCTAATATTTTCCCAGTTTGTTTGTTTATCTATTTAGAGCAACATCACATACTGTAGATCATTCCGAATCAGAATCGCATACTTAGTACAATAACTGTAAGATTAGATCCAGTAAGTTTTTATCTGCATGCAGTTTTAAAACCTAATTTTCTACATTAAATCAGTGGTATTTGAATGATTGTACTGTAAATAAATAAATAAAAACTATATTTGTAAGGGGTATGATGACTTTCTATAGGTATATAGAGAACTAATAGCTTGCTTGCAATCACGAGATTCTAATTACTCTAGAAATTCAGATGGAGGAAGTGAAAATTAGAATTGAAGAGATGGAGAAAGGTCTGTACTCTGCTGGTTTAGAAAGGTATAAACAGAAAAAAAACAGAACATCTGTTGTATGTGATCCTTATGTTATGAAGAGGAGCGATTTTTCTACTGAATTGAAAGACATGCCTGCCATCGAGGCGGTAGATATAGAGAATGCGAAGCTGCCGTCACGCTGTGTTCAGTTCTAGCCTGGTTTGTTTATATCGCACTGCCTTACTGCTAGTGAGTTTAGGGCAGTATTTTGATTTTCTGTCGTTATTGTGAAAAATGTTGCCATTATAGATCATTCATGCTGAATCGAGAATTACAATAAACTCGCATCATCATTCAGGGGGAAAAACTAGACAGTGTAAAAATTTCACCTTTACTATTTGTAAAAAAACACTAAGGGGAACAGATTGATGAGGTGACGGGAAGACGCCGTATAGAAAATCTAATAAACCCACTGCCTATCACTCAATAAAAAAAAGCTGAGTGTTTTTGAAAGTTTTGTATTTTGTTTGGTTTAATAATTAGCTAACATTACATTTGCGACTCTCACTCGGCTTGTGAATGAGCATAACTTGCACGCAGCCACTTCAAAACTGTTCACGAGCTTATGGGTTTGATTTTGGTTGCTGAAGCAGCCCAGATAGCAAAATACAATCGGGCCAGTTCTGGTTAGATTCTCGCCTGCCGGAGACTTACCACTCGGACCGGATGCCTGGTGTACTCACTGCCCGATTCCGGCCCGGGCCAAATCGGGCCAGACGCGGCAGGCGTTACCATGCCGACACTGCCGGAATCAAGCCGGTATCAGCCCGTCGCAAATGTGCACAGCGCGCCAGAAACGGCCCATCCCCGTTTATATATCTACCATACTATTCATTCATTTTTCATTTAAACTTGATACCCAGCCAAAACGTTTACTTACATTTTAATAATATAAATTATAATACATAAATAACATTACTTAAATCTATACAAACATCACATTATTATGAAAAGCAATTATATGTCCATTTGAAAAGAACTCAGTTGATCTGGTTGGCATGAAAACATTTTATTTACAAAACAATTACAAAACTATATTACATCAAATAACAGCAGTTGTTATACAATTATTGTAAATGTTTACCACATTTTGAAAAAAATTATACACTAGGATTTACTTATACACAGAGTGTAAAATTGAATAAGTATAGACAAACTTAATGTTTTAAATACATTGGTAGGCTAAATGGAAAAAGTTTTGCTGTTGTACTTAGCAAAATAATGAGCTGAAGAACTTAGCTGAACTCTGCAGGCAGGAAGATCTCCAGGAACAGGATCAGGCACCTCTGCAGGACTTCATTACATTAAAAAAACTAACTCAAAAGACAAAAAAAAAAAAACAACAAAACCTAAAAAAATAAAATAAAATAAACCTCCAGCTGTACAATTGAAGATTTTTTTTGAAGATTAGTCTTTTTTTTTTATAAAACTTTAAATCATCTTCTATCACAACTGCAGTGCTTGAAGGACTTGTGCTTTCGTTTCGTTGACCACAATGACAGAATCAGTGATGTCTGGTTCTCCCAACGCCTCCTGAAATAAGCATAGAGGTTCCAACTGTAAGTTTCACTCGGTAGACTAAAAGTAGACCGTTACATTCACCGATACTAGCAATTCTGTTAATGCATTGAATACTTACATTTCAAGTCTTGAAGAATTGTGGGCCCTCCTCACTGGTACACTGAGGAGCACGGAGGGCTACGGTGCATTTCATGGTGACATCATGCACACCCTTCAAAGTCAAGCAAAAATTAACATGTTAAACAAGCAAGCCAACTTTATTTTATATACAGTGAAGACGTGATAGAGGTGGTAAGTGTTGACAAATTTTAACTCACCTGAAGATCATAAACATTTAAAATGTCACGCAGAGTCTCTGAAATCTTGTTGATGTGTGCCGTTTTCAGTGATATGGTGTAACTTTGTACAAACCTGCGGTAAACAGTGAACGAAATTCTACAAAACTTGTGAAAGTGAAAGCACCAAATGATAATGCAATTGGATAAAATAGCTTCTCTTCCCTGCAAAAGATACCATGAAGAATGTGAATATTTCAAAATCAATGCAGGTATCCATATTAATTTAATTATAAGCAGACGCAAAAAGTAAACAACTTTTAAAGTTAAAAAGTTAAAAGTTACATTAACAATAAAAGCTCCATAGGAATTTTGAGTTTGTGATAGCGATTCCTATATAGAAAAATCACTTCCTGCCCTCCAGCTGCATTTCACGCCACAGCAATTATGTATCATGCAAACAACCTATGTGTTTAGTTACGTTTTATGGAAAGTAATGTGTTATGTTACTTTTGGATTACTTTGCTTGTTTGTTTGTTTGTTTGTTTGTTTTTAATAACCAAAAAATGTTTTGGCAAATGTAAAGGTCCTCTCACACCAAAAGTCAAATGAATAAGTAGGCTGAATAAAATGCAAACTCACACCTGTACAGTAAGAGGCACAGCTCAAACAAACCTTTCAGCTGTGCTGCCATATTGGATCGCAGGAGAATAGGACAGAGGAGAAGAAAGTTCAGCATTCTTCAGCAATATATATATAAAAAAAATAAAACAATGTGATGTTTAACTAAAATCATTTTTTGCTTATTAGTATGCTTGAATTGGATCGTCGAAGATCTGCAGCAAAGACAATGGTTAATAAAATGAGATTAAATACAAATTTAATTTAATTATTGCAGGTTTGTGTAAAATTCTGAGTTTGCGTTTCACCATTTTTATTCATTTTGAGGAATACTGATGAAATACTGTTGTCAGTCAATAATTGGAAAACAAAGTAACTTGCATTACTTATTTGAAAAAGTAATCATATTTTGTTGTAAATGTAAAAATAGTAATCTGATTACAGAGTTTGAATGCGTTACCCCCCCCCCCCCCCAACACAGACTGTCACACAGAACTATCAGTATTTGACAGCATACTGTATCTATATCTTGTTTTCACCCTTTCAGGCCCTCTCGGACAACACTCTGCATCTTTGATTCCAGCTGTCCAGGCATTGCTTCCACGAAAAAATGAAAAGTCATAGAAGGGCTTCTATTTATTATTTAGTGTATGCTATTAGAAAACTTGCCCTAGTCCTCTCTGTAAATAATTGATGAACAGTTGTATAAGTTACAGTTAGCAGATTACAACCACTGGCATTGCACAGAGAAAGCCATAATGCTTTTATGGAGCTTAATTTCTACTGGATTATACATAAATAGCTTCTTTTTTCACATAATTGAATTGAAGGATTTAACGGTAGCTCAAACTCCTCATTTCATACAAGTCTCTATGCAGATCAGTTAATTGTGGAACAAAGGACAAATAGGGCAAAGCTTCCTTCCAGATTCATCCTCAATTTAATAGAGAGAATTTTTTCCATAACTTAAATAAAAAACAAAATTCACCCATGTCAATCTTGTTTAATTTTTAATGGTACTGTATTAAAAGTAGATTTCCTCCAGACTTACCTGCCCAAGGCGTATGAAAATTTAAATATACTAATACATTATGCTTCCAATATTTCCACTCTCATTAATATCCATGATGCTCTATTGCACACGAACAAAGACGTTTACACTGCTTGAGAAAAGCTAGTCATAACTGAGCTGCAATTGTCACATGCAGTTAAATATATGATGGTAAATGTTACATTTAGAGCCATGGGGTGTGCAGAGGGCATCAACATATACATCATATTACTGAAATCTGTTATGTTTTGCCATTACTTAGTAAAAGATGTGTTAACTGGTTTACCTTGCACCAGCTGAACTCACAGCTGTCAATCGGAGCAAGATAAATGAGCATTTCTTTTGCACTTTTAATGGCTGTTGCGTATTTCACAAAATGCACCACTATAGACACTTGGATTTTAACCAACTACCACTTGAATTTTCTTCAAGACCTGTGTAGTTTTAAGGGGGAACCTATTTTCAATCAGGGAATGGGGCAAACGAGGCTTTGGCGGTCTAAAGAAACATGGCTGTGACTCACCAATTTAAATGTCATGAGTCTATTAACCCCGATGTTTTTGCCCTCCGGACTCGATGGGACATCATCCCTCTCTGTGATATTTCATTGTCTGTTTGTGTCATGTGCAGGGTGAAATATCACTACCAAAAATAGCTTGAGTGAGAAGTGGACAGCTCTAAATAAGTATGCACCATTGAAATTCAGCATGATTGTTACATTTTAAGAAGAAAATGCAACAAGAATGCAATTAGATTGCATTCATTACTTGTTTTTAGGTCTACTTATAATGTTAATGGTTTTGGTTGTCAAAAACAGGCAGAATTTATTTTTTTTAACAACCATTTTCTGACCTCAAAGTTACTTTTTCATGGTACAATGACCCTTTTTACCTTAAAAAATGTGATAGCCATGTGATATAACCTGCTTAGATGAAGTTCAGTCATCTTATAACTTTCTAACGTCATATTATACAGGAAGTGCTAGGCTAGACACTTTTCTTGGCACAGATAGCTTGGCATTGCTGCCCACACACACAAAATATCCTCCCATGTTGCCTTTGTAAAGTTATACGCTCATCGGGGACAGAATATCCTCACACAGAGACCAAAATAGCCCACTGGCATAACACTTTAGAGCTTGCTCATGGGAAGAACAGTCATGTGTTGCTAATTTGGGGTCTTAATATGAGGTCTTGTTGATGATGCTGGAAGGAATTGAAGACTATAGGGAAATGGTGTGAATGAAACATTTCCATCTCACTGGCTGAGCAGAACTATAGCTCATTTGCAGTTATACATTATCATACATTTGCAAACACTGTCCTAACAACATAAGTGTAAGGCATGCATCTTACTACTTACAAAATAATAGGGTTAAAATGCAAAGTAAAAAGAGTGTTTTTGAAAAATCAAAAGGCCTTATCTTCATTCTCCAGACTGTTCTCATTCCCTTTGTGAGTTTCCTCGGTAACACTTTACTTGAAGGGGTGTGCATAAGACTGACATGACACCTTCATAATCATGACATGACACGTGTCATGAATATGAAGGAGGTTTTATGAATGTTTATGACAACTGTCATTAAATGTCATTCACTCAATTATGTCATTTTTAATGCAAAGATGACATTGTTTGAGATGTCCGAGTTATGACAACTTGACATAAACCAACACATCATAACCTGTCAGTGTCTTTGTCATGACAACTTGACATCATTTAGCTTTATGGGTTAACATTGCATTAAACTGTCACGTGGTTGGTTTTGACATGAGGCCATTATAATAGTGTCATAAATATGTATCTTGAGCTCAAGTACAGTGGTACAAATTGAACTTGTCATTAAAATGTCATTAAGTGACAATACTCTGACAAATAATTTTATAACAGCGTCATGACTATTTTTCATTTCTTTTTTTTTTTTTTTTTTTTAAGTTTCCTCCAACAGAAGGTCAGATAATAGACAATTTCAAATTTCGTTAAAAAGATGACACTGTTATAAAATAATGGTAACACTTTATTTTAGGGTCTTTTAACTAGTTGCTTATTACTATTAGCATGCATATTACTAGAATATTGACTATTTATTAATAATTATTAAGCACATATTAATGCCTTATTCTGCATGATCTTATTCTACATTCTTAATCCTACCCAATACCTAAACCTAACAATTAACTATAATAAGCAGTAAATTAAGAGTTTATTGAGGGAAAAGTCATAGTTAATCGTTTATATATGTGTTCCCTATACTGAAATGTTACCAAAATAATGTAATGTAATGTTAACCCATAAAGCTAATTAGTTTTTTTAAGTTTGATCATTAATCTGCTATGTCATGTTTATGACAGGTTATGATGTTTTGCTAATGTCAAGTTGTCATGACAAAGACACTGACAGGTTATGATGTGTTGGTTTATGTCAAGTTGTCGTAACAAAGACATCTCAAACAATGTCATATTTGCATTAAAAATGACATAATTGAGTGAATGACACTTAATGACAGTTGTCATAAACATGCATAAAACCTCCTTCATATTCATGACACATGTCATGTCAAGATTCTGAAGGTGTCATGTCAGTCTTATGCACACCCCTTCAAGTAAAGTGTTACCGTTTCCTCTAATGGAGTATTGCTTGAAAGCAGTCCAAAATGATTTTGCTTCAACTAAGTATAAATGTCTATGTTAAAGGTAGATTATGGAACTCTATGAAGAAATGCAGAGGTGCACTATTTGAAGATGTCCTGTAAGTGAATTGTAATAGATTGCTAAAATAGTTCCATTAATCACAAACCAGAATATTATTTAGGTTAAATACAGCAATGTGCCAGGGCAGCACTTGTTCGGCAATAAATCTCACCGATAATGCAGTTGGTTCAAACCCAAAAGCTGTTCTCATCATTTCAACATACAGCCCTTGTTATTGAGCTCTGTTTCTTATCAAAAAGCAAGCCCACACAGAATCTGCACCCACAGAAACTTCCACAGAATTGGAATATCTGTCATTCACGAAGTTACACATCCTGCCCATTGCATTGTTAGATACATGTTAAAATAATGTGATCTGGCTCATACTCTCGGACTTATGTCTATTGACCGGCCAAAGGCTGTCTGATCATCATATCATATTGCCAGGAATCAAAGTTATGTTTACCAGGGACCAACATTTTGAGGATGAATAATTCACTGGATTTACCAAAGTTTGCTAGGTTGGTGGCTGATCACATAACTGCCCCCATAGTTTATCATAATAAACACTGTTTGCTATTCTATGTTTCTTTTCCAAGCACAATCATTTATCTTCCCTTTTGTTATTCCTCATTCTGCTGAAGGTTGTCATGGAAATCGAAGCAGACAAAGCTGCCAGACTGGGCTCCAGTGAGGTATTGTGGGAGTCTGAGGTTGAGCTCAAAGGAAATAAACATCAGCAACATGTCTGTGAAAGATGAATCTAAGATTTATTCCCAGAATCCCTCCAATGGCATTTATAATGGGCACAAGAGATGGTGTGAAGTCTTTTCAATGGCTGTATTGAGCATTCCAGCATAATTATATGAAATTAAAAATAAAATAAAATATTGACACAATTACGTCGGACAACATTATTGAAGCAAATTTAAGGATGCGTTCATTTTGGCGACAAGTTTGACAGAACAAAATGCAAATGGTGAATAATAAATGCAAACAACAAATTGATCAATGTTTATTTATCAGAGCACATTTAAACAACTGAGGTTGACCAAAGTGCTTTACAAAGAATAAATAAAATAAAACGCAAAAGTAAAAAACAATAAACAAACAATAAGCAATCCACAGTATGCAACATAACGAGTGTTAAAAGCCAAGGAGAATAAATATGTCTTGAGATAAGATTTAAAAGTACTGATAAATGGGAATGCCTAATATGCTGTAGACAGGAAGGCTATTCCAAAGTTTCGGTCCAGCAGTAGCAAAAGTACAATCACCACAATTTATAAGTTTAACTCTAGGAACTGTGAGTAGGCCAAGGTCACAAGATCAAGTTTCTAGAAGAGGTATACAGAAGCAATAGATTGGTTAAGTATCGAGGTGCCATGTTATTGAGGGCTTTGCAGACAAATAAGAGTTTAAATATCAATCCTATACTTGACAGGGAGCCAGTGCAGAGACATTAAAATGTGTTATATGGTCATATTTTCGCTTCCCTTCGAGCAGTCTAGCGTCTGTGTTTTGAACCAACTGCAGACAAGAGATGGAAGCCTGAGAATTGCCATAATACAGCAAGTTACAGAAGTCAAGATGAGATGTTACAAAGGCATGGATTGTGCTTTCAAAATTGCTCCTGGATAGAAAAGGACTTAACTTTACAGAGAAAGCGAAATAAGTAAAAACATGACAAATACTAGTCAATTAGGATGCCCTGGCACAAAAAGCAGAGATCAAAATCAAAAACACAGTTTTCCTTAGGACCAAACATAGTAAATTCATATTTATTTACATTTTCACGAGTTCACACTTAAAAATAAGTCCGATTGAATAAATGGTATGCGTATTTGGCCGAGGAGAGGGATCTGGGCTCGGTATTTGGCCCGAATCCTATATATAGGCTTCCTCTCATGCTGATAGGATAGACATGGTAATTGCTGATGACGAGTTGTTTGGATAGATCATTTGCAAGTTCTCCTCCAGAACTTTGTTAATAAAACAACACAGGTCCAAGGATTAATCCCTGTGGAACACCACAACCAAGAGGTATGTTGGAAGATGAGTTAATGCCCCAAGCAAAGAGTAAAACCACCTGTTTGACAAAAGTCAAATGCAGCGCTTAGATCTAAAGGACCAGAGCCATGGATTTTCCTGAATCTGTCGTGAGAAAGATGTCATTTGGGACTCTTAAAAGAGCAGAATCAGTGCTATGTAAAGCTTTGATTGAAAAACTTTATTGATAGAATTATCTGACAAGAAAGACTGCAATTGAACCAGTATAACTTTCTCCATCATCTTTGAGATAAAAGGCAGGTTTGAAATTGGGAAGAGACGTAAGATCAAGATTTTTTTCTTTTCTTTTTAAAGATACAAGGTTACTACAGCATGTTTAAGGCAGACTGGAATGGTGATGGAGAACAGAGCAGGAGATGGAGAATAGTCTGATGACAGGTAAGCTGTACCACACACACACTTGAAATGGTATGTCACTGTTTTGGATAGAATAAGGATGTTTCTTTATCTCTTACAGGTGTTAGGAGGAGAGCACATAGGAGCTTGGAGACTGGAGAGGGAAGGGGGGGGGTGCAGGCTTTTATGGAGAGGTGCTTGATGAATGAGGTGAGTGGTGACAGGTGACGGTGATTAGAAATCTGGAGATGGTAAGTGTTGTGAGGGAGTGAAGCCTGGTGTATCTGTGACAGTAGGTTATTACATATTCATTATATTTTTACTAAACTTATTAGTGATGGCTTCATTATTTAATGTAGGCCAATGTTTGAATAAATCTGTCATGAAAACATGTTATTACAGTTTATTGTTGTTTAAATATGTATATATATATATATATATATTCCACCAAAAGAAAAAAAAGGAGTATAAACAATTGTTGATATAAAGTTGATATAAAAACTGCCTGAAGTGCAATTGAAATGTTTTTTACATTTCAATTTTAGCTATTTGAGTGTTGATTATTAAATAATTTTGGATAACTAAGCACCACTTGCTACTGCAAATCACAAACAAGATGCAAATGCTAGTGCATCCCTTAGATGTCTCAAATGGCTCAGTAAGTGTATGGTAAAGCTCGTAATAACAATAATAAACGTTTTGAGTCAAAGTGGTCTGGAGTACTGGTGGATAATAGCAGACAGCTGCAGACAGCAGGGATTCTGGGTACAAAGATGTCTGTGATGAGCTTTTTCTAGCCTTGTCTGTATTTATTTTTGTTATGATACAATAATGCAATCCATAAAAAATAAAAAAATAAAAAAATAAATTGAAAAACAGCCAAAACTTGATTTAATAAAAAAAAGCTGATGAAGGAATTTAGTAGTACAGTAGTGAACTGAACTTTAGAACACACATTAAATCTGATTCATAATCCTAAATAAATAAATAAATAAAATAAAAATAAATCTTGGTTTTATGCAGGTTGAAAAGTGCATCCAAAGGCGGCTCTATTGTGGTTATGATAATTTGAAAAACCTGTACTGTGCTCAACAGGCTTATTAAATGGACTATCATTTCAAGTCATTAAGCACAGTTCAGCTATTGCATTAATTTGATATCAATACAAAAACCAGCTTTAAAGATCATGCAGTGTGACCCGAGAGTGCTTCTATTTCGCTTTATAAGACTGCAGATTTGTCCGGGGGATGGAAAATTCCCACCAATCCATCTCGTTGATCCATGCACATTAATTAAGCACACTTGAGCTAAGCGCTGACTCCATTCTTTTGCATCTCATCACCATGTTTTTAGACCATACCTATAGTACTTTTCATGCAATTCCTAACAGGTATCAAATAAATAATAAAACTTGTTTTCATGATTAATTAATTGATTGGCACTGGTCTTGGAGAAGTGAACTAGTATTACATACAAGATCACTGTACGTCATGCATGTTACTAAATCAGGTAGGTCAGAACTGAAGTTATAATCTTATTCATTTGGAAGTCATGGGGTTTTACAGACCTTTGTGATTGCATATAAACCATTCATATTGTAATAGTGCAAGGTTTTTAACATTCTTTTAAGTCTTCTATAGACATGGAATTAAGTTGCTGAAGAAGCCTTTGTGTGCTGCATTGCTTCTATCCAGTTAAAGGTCCTTTCAGGATAATTTGACACACTGTACTGTAAAATCAAGAGGTTATGTAGGGAATGACATGGGATGTGGTTTGCATGTCTGCTCTTAACTATAAGAGGCCTTGTCATTGTAAATCTGCTGTCAAAAAGTAATATGGTTAAAATTACATTAACCCCAGCTGCTTCTTTTTGATCTGTTGTGACATAATGTGATAGAACACAGTACAATGTTGAGTATGCATTTCCTGTTGAATTTAGTCCAATTGTATTATGTTAATTTGATAAGGAATTATTTTATCTATCTATCTATCTATCTATCTATCTATCTATCTATCTATCTATCTATCTATCTATCTATCTATCTATCTATCTATCTATCTATCTATCTATCTATCTATCTATCTATCTATCTATCTATCTATCTATCATTACAAGTGTATGTAGTGTATTCATACAACCATACTGCATCCATACTGTTATATAGAATAACCAGAATACAGATGAAATTTTAATAGTAATGCTGTTTAAAAGATAAAATATGATGGACATTTAAAGACATAGTTTGTTTGTTTTCTCATCTACTCTGTAATTAATGTTATGCTCTGTGAATCACTAATTGCTGTGATTTTCTCTGGCAGAGAGCAGAGAAAATGCTCTGACAGATATCAGCATGCATTTTGGGAGGAGGGGTGATTTCTGTCAAAAATCCACAGAACATATACTCCATTTCTGTCAGTGAGTTTTTAATCTATGTATAGATTGTAGGGAATGCAGCCTGTTTGTTTAAGGGTCCCGTTGATGGAGTTGTATTGAAAGCTAAAGCAGCTGGTTAATTGGCCATGGATTAGCAATGCCACTCATTCAAAGAACTGGCAGGAAATCTCAGCTATTGAACATAATTACTTACATTGTGCAATAAATCTGCTCTAAATATCTAAATAAAATATATATCTGAGAGGTCTTTCAGCCATGCGATATTCTACCAATATTGCCACGGCAACCGTTTCACCGTTTGAATTACTCCGCTGTTAGCATTCTCACAATGTGTGTCATGGCGGATGAGCAAACTCACCATATTTTTATAGATACTACTGCTATTTTATAATGAAATGTAGTTTTAGGAGTTTTTTTAGGCGAGAATATAATTGTTTAGACCTCAGATATGCTATTTATATGTAAACATAGCACCTATTTGAAAATTTGTTTAGACGCTTTCTGAGATGCGAGCTCCAGGCCATGAGCAACCGTTTAGCACTCATGTAACCGCAAAGAACAGTTTAGTCTTGGCCAGTCCTTCGGGAATTTGCCGCTGGCTCTTATGTAGATGTGTTTTGGTATATCAAACAGGCTATCTTTGGTCTTATTAATCTATTACTTGTTCCAGAGCTAATAGATTTGTATATAACTTTATATTTACATTGAAACTAAATCCTGTACTAACTGAAGCGCTGATTTGGTATGTTCGACCGAACTGTTTGCTTGTGTTTATTTCCTATTTTACTTCTTATACTGTTATAATGGCTATTGTTGTTAATTTGGTATTCAATTCAATTCAATTCACATTTATTTGTATAGCGCTTTTCACAATACATATCATTTCAAAGCAGCTTTACGGAGAATGCATGTCAGCATTACAATTTAAAGAATGCAGTTAGCAAATAATGTAATAATTTAGGCAATTAATTTACAATCACTGTTAGCAGTTTAACTGAACGTAGAAGCAATGAGCTCCTGGAAAAATGAATTACATTAACAATAATTAGGATATAGAAATTGGGCAATGTGCATGTTGATCCAGATGATTGCGTCTTCTGAAATCCTCGCAGGAGTTGGCGCCGTCTCTTCACAGGTGTTGGTCATCTGAGGTCTTCTTAAGAGGCTGGATCTAAACTGAAGCTGAATCCTCTCTAGTCACCTCGGGTCGCGTGTCCCGAGGCAAAACAGAAAAGCAAATGGAGAATAATTAGCGTGGCTGCTGTTCATAACATTAAGCAAAGATAGTCATGTGTAATTGATCTGATATGAGATGCATTATGTGAATGCTTGGCTAAAGAGATGCATCTTTAATCTAGATTTAAACTGGGTGAGCGAGTCTGAGCCCCGAACATTATCAGGAAGGCTATTCCAGAGTTTCGGAGCCAAATGTGAAAACGCTCTCCCTCCTTTAGTGGACTTAGATATCCTAGGTACAACCAAAAGTCCAGAGTTTTGTGATCTTAAAGAGCATGAAGGATTGTAGGGCGATAGAAGATCAGTTAAGTACACATGAGCTAAACCATTTAGAGCCTTATAGGTCATTAGCAATACTTTATAATAAATACAGAACTTAATGGGTAACCAGTGTAGAGATGATAAAATTGGTGTTATATGATCATATTTTCTTGACCTGGTAAGAACTCTAGCAGCTGAATTTTGTACTAATTGTAGCTTATTTATTGAGGAAGCAGGACAACCAGCTAATAATGCATTACAGTAATCTAGTCGAGACGTCATGAAAGCATGAACTAACTTTTCTGCATCAGAAATAGATAACATATTCTGTATCTTAGCAATGTTTCTGAGGTGGAAGAAGGCTGTTTTTGTAACATATGAAATATGGTTTTCAAAGGACAAGTTGCTGTCTAACATAACACCCAGGTCTTTAACTGTCGAGGATGGAGTAACAGTACATCCTTCTAAATGCAGGTTGTAGTCTGAAAGATTCTGTGTACAGGTTTTTGGCCCAATAAGTAATACTTCAGTCTAATCTGAATTTAATAGAAGAAAATTACTAGTCATCCAATGTTTTACTTCTTTAATACATTCTGTCAGATTGGATAATTTAGAGATTTCATCTGGTTGTGTAGAAATATATAACTGAGTATCATCGGCATAGCAGTGGAAACTAATCTATTATTGAGAGAGTCTGTTAGTGTCTGTTAGTGTTAGTCTGTCAACTTAAGTGGAAGTTACATTAATACGGCATTAGATGGTGGCAAAGACTCGTAAAGACTTTCCACTCGTAAAGACTTTCCACTTCAGGGCATAGAGGTTCCTTGTAGAAGGAGCTCTAGCAGAAGTGATAGTGTCTACAACCGACTGGGGTAGATCACTTAGAACTTCTGCATCCCATTCAGGCACAAGACATGAAGTTTCCAGAGGTCTGGACGCGGGTGCCACAGGGTGCCCCATCTCTGAGTCAGAAGGTCCTTCCTCAGAGGAATGGGCCAAGGAGGAGCTGTCGCGAGGAGCGTCAGTTCTGAAAACCAGGTCAGAGTGGGCCAACACGAAGCCACTAGCAAGACCTGCTCCTCGTCCTCCCTGACTTTGCACAGGAGCTGTGCAAGTAGGACAGCACAGCTGTGTGCCAGTGCATCCATGCCGAGAGTGCCCTCGGTCAGGGAATAGAACAACTGGCAATGGGCTGTGTCCGGAGAGGAAAACAGATCTATCTGTGTGGCTCCGAAACATTGCCAAATCAGCTGGACCACCTGGGGATGGAGTCTCCATTTGCCCGGAAGCGGAGGCTGCCGTGAGAGCTCGTCGGCTGCACAGTTGAGCATGCCTGGGACGTGAATGGCATGAAGTGACCTCAGATGCTTCTAACTCCATAGCAAGAGATGGCGGGCGAGTTGCGACATGCGACGGGAGCGTAGACCACCCTGATGGTTGATGTATGCAATGGTCACAGAGCTGTCCCAGCGGACCAGTACATGCACTGGGCCGCTTAAAGGAGCTGCTGTCAGACAAGCAAGACGTACTGCTAGCAACTCGAGGCAATTGATATGCCAATGCAGCTGAGGCCCCGTCCACAGACCTGACACTGCATGTCCGTTGTACGTGGCTCCTCCCCCGGTGGCGGAGGCATCTGTGGAGACCACAGCATGCCTGGACACTTGTTCCAGGGGAACTCCACCCCGCAGGAACGAAGGGTCCGACCACTGAGTGAGGGTGCGATGGCAGTTCGATGTTACGGGAACACGGAACATACCGTGTTGCCACGCCCATCTCGAGACCCGGCCGTGAAGCCAGTGCTGAAGCGGCCTCATATGAAGCAATTTGAGCGCCGTAACTGCAGCTGTGGATGCCATATGTCCCAGGAGCCTCTGAAAAAGTTTCAGTGGGACCGCTGTCCTGCGCTTGAGCGAACTCAGTCAGTTCAACACTGACTGGACTCGCTCCTCAGTGAAGCGCGCTGTCAGGGCGACCGAGTCCAGTGCCATACCGAGATAGAGATCCTCTGCCTGGGGGCGAGTTTGCTCTTGTCCCAGTTGACCCAAAGACCCAACTGGCTGAGGTGAGCTAACACCATGTTCCTGTGTTCGCACAACTGCTCACACGAACTGGCCAGAATGAGCCAGTTGTCGAGGTAGTTGAGAATGCAAACGCCCTGTTCCTTGAGGGAAACAATGGCTGCCTCCACAACCTTGGTAAAGACGCGGGGCGACAGGGCCAGCCCGAAGGCCAGCCCGACCCTCAAACGCAAATCATAGGAAGGGTCTGTGTCGAGGCAGAATCGAGACATGAAAGTACGCGTCCTTTAGGTCAATCGCTGCAAACCAATCCTGGGGACGGATGCATTCGAAAAAAGCATTTCTGTGTGAGCATCTTGAATGGCAGCCTATGAAGGGACTGATTCAGGACTCACAGATCCAGGAATGGCCGTAACCCAATGCCTTTCTTGGGTACAGTGAAGTAGGGGCTGTAAACCCTGACTTCATATCAGCTGGAGGGACCGGCTCGATTGCGTCCTTCGCTAGTAGGACAGCAATCTCCACCCAGAGAACAGGTGCATTGTCCACAGACACGCGAGTGTAGTGGGCCCCCCTTGAACACCGGGGGGCGCCGGGCAAACTGAATCGCATAGCCGAGTCTGATAGTATGGATGAGCCAGCAGGACGGGCTGGGACGCACTAACCAGGCCTCCAGACTCCGAGCCAGTGGGACCAACAGCACCACAGACGTACCCAGCATGGGGCAGCGAGGCAGAGTGCTGGGACCCGACTCGGATGGCATAGCGGCCCGAAGTGGGGTCAGACTCGTGATGACAGTGTGTATGGGAGATGGCACAGAAGGGGCGGCCTCGAAATTAACACTGCCACCTGCTGGCGAGGTGAGAAGGCGATGAGGATGCACACCGCCAGCCGCACCCTGTTGGGACCTGGAGGATTGGGAAACCAATTCGTAGGTACCGCTGGACTTGGAGAGCCAATGGCGGAACAGAAAGATTCTCCACCCGGCCCTCCTCTGAGGGAGGGAGCGATGTGGGCATTGTCTCGCGAAGAACTGTCTACCTCTGCTCCAGGTCGCCTGTTTCCGGACCGCTTCCCACTAACCACCTGGCTTGGCTGCGGACTGAGCGGGCTAGGTTTTAGGCCAGCTTGTAAGATGAGATCATCGAGAAAGCGCACTTTTTGATGACATCTCACACCTCTGCAAGGCTAGCCAGGGGTGTTTCTGGACCACCATGGTGGACATCGTCTGGCCAGGGGCCTGCACAGTGACTTGCATCATGTATAGCTCAACCCCGACTCAGAACTACCCACATGCAATGAGTGCTTTGGCCTTCCACAGTCTCGCCGGGGGCTAAGACACATGTAGGGAAGAGGTGGTGTGCCCGTAGCACTGCCACCCCACCATCGAGGGTAGTGAGAGAGAAAAACTTTTCATGCAGATTATGGCCCTTTTGGCATTCCATATTTGGCACCAACAAGGCTTCCATACTGCCAAGTTTTTCATGCACATCCAGGCTAAAAGACAGGGGGCAGAGCAAGGCGAGTAGGTGTTGCACTACGCCCCCAGGGGCCCGGGAAAGTATGGTTGTCAACTCTGAATCTGATTCAGCATGAGAACACACCACAACCATGGGACGCTCAGCCTCATCTTCATTTCTAGAGCCCAAGTGAACGTGGCCGTCTAACTGGACAACACATGACGCGCTGAGCGCCGACTTGGCCATGTACTTTCTAAACATAAATCGCCCACGAATGCAGTCACAGCATGTTTGCGATGCGCTAGAGGAGTGGGGGGCCCACGGAGATCAGCTCGGCGGGTATTGCCCCACTGTGTTCCTCAGGTCACCCTGGCTTATTCACCAAAGTATCACTTTTCTGATTCAGAAGAAAAAAAAAACTAGATTGGGGAATAGGTGAGGGGACTCCACCTCATTTGAGGCACTCAAGTCTCGACTGTGCATCTAGAGCACCGAACAATGCGCTGAGTTGCTATGACAGTCCGTGCTGTCAGCCGGCAGCTCGACGGCACATGGCACGCTGAGTACTCAAGCCCTTACGGGAAAGTCGAACAAAGTGCCGACTTGGGCATGCTCTCATGAGAGAACATGAACCACCCGAAAACACGCTATGCAGACATGAGAGAAAGTGATTGTGGCCGTCAGTAAGGGATAGGAAATGACCACCTCCAGAAACGCACAGACGGAATGACAGCTGCGGTGTGACTGCGAGTACATGCTGATCGCCTATAGTCATACACACAGAGAAGGAACCGGTACTGAAATCGCAAACTGACTGGATAAAGACAGCTTTGCTGTAAAAACAGCAGTTGAGAGCTCTGTAGTTCGCGGTCACCGCTACAAGTGCCTTAACACCGGCACAGACTTCACAAGAAGGCTTTCTTCTCTCCAAAAGACTTGTGCTTTACTCAGTAAAGGCGATCTTGCAGGAACACAAATGCTTGGCTCCGAAGCAAAAGACAAAGTGCG
Source organism: Megalobrama amblycephala (assembly GCF_018812025.1). Classification (NCBI taxonomy): domain Eukaryota; kingdom Metazoa; phylum Chordata; class Actinopteri; order Cypriniformes; family Xenocyprididae; genus Megalobrama; species Megalobrama amblycephala. The sequence goes on along the minus strand of NC_063048.1, from coordinate 10,988,234 downwards.
CATACATCTGCATCCGGAGCAGGTGTTATTAATCATGCACACCAATATCCATTGGCTCGTTTAGTTTACACTCGAAGGTGATAGGGCTCTCTAGTGATATCCCAATGTCAGAACCCTGACAAATAGATCCATTTAGATTATTAGATTATAGATTATATAGGTCTATAGTTTATTCATTTGTTTTAAATTTCATTTTAAATTTACTATAGCAAATGCAATAGTAAATGGTGCACAGAGGTGAGCTAAATACTAAAAAAAAAAAAGTAGTTCATATTATAATATTCATTCTCCTATGTGCATTTTCTAATGTCTTCCAGTGCAGGTGTTACATGCTTTACCTGACAAATAGTCTTTGTAATCAGAACATAGAACAGGACCTACTTGTTTGAGTGGGTCTTTATCAAAGTTAGCAATGTGAACAGGAACTGGATCAAGCCTCTAATGAGGAACCATGTTTGTTTGCTCCGTCGAGTGCCAATTGTTCACCATCCATCCCGCCATGTCTTCACCTGCAGTTTTTCCTGCCATTACAGGCCATTAATCTTCAGCAGGAGGTGCAGTGATCTCGAGCTAAATATAGCTGTGTGTCTGTGGGTTTGTGCAGAGTTGCTGAATGAGTGATCATTGGTTTGAGGATTATTCCTCTGAAATCTACACTTCTTTTCCTCTCATTATGCCCATGGATCAGGCATCTGTGCAGGGGACTCCTTATTTTCAATCATCTAATTATTTTGTATTTATTTTTTTATTTATTTAAAAATGTTTCTGTGCTGATATGTAGTGCACTTTGAGCTGAATTGTATCTATGAAAGATGCAATACAAATAAAAAATGTTTATTATAGCAACAGGTATTTAAGATGAAAAAACTTCAATATGTGAAACACAACATTTCATTGTTTCTATGTACTTTGTGCATGTTTGTATGTTTTTATTTATTTATGTGGTAACACTTTATAATAAGGTTCATTTGTTAACATTAGATAATGTATTAACTAACATGAACTAACCGTGAGCAATACATTTGTTACTTTATTTTTTAATCTTTAATCTTAGTTAATAAAAATAAAGCAGTTCATTGTTTGTTCATGCTCACAGTGCATTAACAATTTTTATCAAATACAACTCATGATTTTAATAATGTATTAGTAAATGTTGAAATTAACAATAACAAAGATTAATAAATGCTGTAGAAGTGCAGTAAAATTATTAGTTCATGTTAACTGATGTAGTTAAAGGTGCAGTATTTAAGAATTCTGTCCACTAGAGGTCGCTAGAGGCCTATTCAAAACAAAGGCGTAGCTTGATGACGCCAAGTCTGAGAGCGGAATCTTGGGACATGTGGTCTCCATCTCAACAGACAGTGCAAAAGAATAGGGATAGGTCTCGGGAAGAAATCATGTTCATGGATGGGATTATTAACGTTACTGTAGTATGAAGCAGAGCAAGAGTGTTGTGGGAGCTGAATGAGGCCACTGGAGTGACTGCATAACACACGCCTCACGAGCAGCCGAACTTTTATTATGCCACAGTCGCCGGCACCGCTTCCTCTTTTCCGGTCATGAGTATGAGGTAACGCAGCTCTGTTTATCATATTAGATACATTTGAGTGTGTTGAAAATTATGTTATAATGTTACTCTGTGCGTTCGCTCAGCGGCTGCTGTGAGACACTTGTTGCACACTGCAGTAAGATTGATTTTAAAATATCATATTAAATGCTGGGTGGCTTGTGTTGATAAATGTCATGCAATTAATTTTAAAACGTATTGTATGATGGAGAAAATTCTGTATTACTTTTACTAAAAATAAAGCTGCATCTGATTATGCTATGTTAGCTACTTGACAAAATAGTGTTTTTCTCTGAGGCATGGTAAAGCATGGTACTCGCAAAAAATCAAGAAAATTAGATTTAAACAATAAGACTAAACGTGTTGAGCTATATAACAACATTTCGTTTTCTGTCTATATATATATATCAAAACAGATGTTCCCTTGTCTATTAAAACGTGTAATATATTAAAGCCTCTTTGGTGTTTCCATGGTTTCTACAAAATAAAACCGGAAACCGAGGCAGACCGAGGGTTAAAACGGGTATGATGCAATTGACAGGCGACTCCTCACACGTCCCGGAGCCTTGGTTAAAATTGCAATTTTATCAATTTACAAATAGTTGGAAACATTTGGGATATTGTAAGTACTCGAGTGAACAAAATATATTACACTGGCCTAGTGGTTTTTGAATATTTTACTGCTAAATTCTTACATATTGTACCTTTAACTAATGTTAACTAATGCACCTTATTTTAAAGTGTTAACATTTAGTTAAATTTAGACCTAAAATCTTCCTTCTACACTTCCTTTCTCCCTTCCTGCCTCCTATCCATCCTTCCTTCCTTCCACACATCCTTCCTCTCTTCCTTCCTTCCTTCCTTCCTTCCATCCATCCATCCATCCATCCTTCCTACCTTCCAACCATTCTTCCTTCCTTCCTTCCACACATCCATCCATCCATCCATCCATCCATCCATCCATCCATCCATCCATCCATCCATCCATCCATCCTTCCTACCTTCCACACATCCTTCCTCTCTTCCTTCCTTCCTTCCTTCCATCCATCCATCCATCCATCCATCCATCCATCCATCCTTTCTACCTTCTACACATCCTTCCTCTCTTCCTTCCTTCCATCCATCCATCCATCCATCCATCCATCCATCGTTCCTTACATCATTTCACACATCCATCCATCCATCCATCCATCCATTCTTCCATTATTCCTTCCTTCCTTCCTTCCTTCCTTCCAAACATCCTTCCTTCCTTTCTCCCTTCCACACATCCTTCCTTCCTTCCTTCCTTCCTTCCTTCCTTCCTTCCTTCCTTCCTTCCTTCCTTTCTTTCTTTCTTTCTTTCTTTTACAAATAACTGAATAATTTAGTTGTATGGAAATTGCATCAAATTATTAGCGATGTTTGCTTGAGATGCTATGTGATTGCTTTATCGACTCTTTGTAAAGCAATCATCTAGCAACCACACAGAACAACCTAGCAACTAAATAAAATACCATAGCAACCATCTAGAACCACCTAGTGTGGCCTAGCAACCACCTGCCATTATCAGTTTTTTTTATTTTATTTTTTTTTATTATTGTTATTATTGTTATTTTATTCCTTCTAGACTTAGTAAGCCATATTTTAGTCAAGAGCACAAGCATAGTTTTCTGACCTTGTACTTTTACGAACTTTAAATGTTAAATTGAGAGCTGCTTGCTTTTGCACACAGACATACAATATATAGCTAATGGAAGGGCTATCGGATGTCAGAGAGTTTTAACCTGCCTGCTTCAGTCACCGGGGAGCTGATTCTTATATTAATACACAGCCGATTAAGTCTCCAGCACTGGCCCCTCACGTAAAAGACCCGTCTGGATTCAGTGGCACCCTGATGTGATAGTATTACAGATGTATGCTGACCAGACCATTGCTGTGTCTTTCTGTCTCATTCGTTCTCATTCTCTGTCTTCTGTCAAGGTCAGGCCTTGTAGCTTGACACCTCTGCAGATCTTCCCACCATCCACATGCAGCTGTGGGCCATATTACAGCAACTAACATTACATGCTGCAGAAAATCTATTTTTATGACAAAATAAAGGCACTAGAATATGAAACATTATACAAAGTTATCATAAGGACAGATCTGCATCCATTACTGAACAAATGGGCAAATAAGTGCATATATCAGATATCAAAATCTCATTCAAAAAAGCATTTAGTTTTGGGATGTGAAAAATGTAAATGTGAAACGTTACACTGTGTGAACCACCGAAAATAGTTATGGTGTTATGGAGTAAAACATTTAGTGAAAGATAACATCTCCAACAGTGGTGAAGGACAAGGGATTATATCTTTACTTTATAAGTATATGGTTAAAAATATATATAATATGTATATTTATATATATTTAATATATAGTGGAGCCTATATAAAAGAAAAAGAAAAAAAGAGGCCAAAAGCTTTTTTGTCGTAACCTTAAAAATCCACACTGTAAAAAATGACCGTGATTTTAACAGTAAAAGACTGTAAAAATGCTGCGGTGAAAAACTGTCAATTGGTTTACAGAAAGTTTCCGTACTATGTACGGTGAATAACTGTAATAGATCTAACGGTACATTTAATGTAATTTTATGGTAAAATACTTTAAATTGGAAGTGAAAAATAACAATTCATTGTAAAATTTACAGTGAAAAACCGTAAATTGACATTCCCACAATTCCCTGCGTGACACTTCACATTTGATATATTTTCGTTGAAATAACTCTGTTTCTTCTTAGTTTTTCTCATTTTTTTCTAATCAGTTATGTACATTAGGGTTTTATGTTACATCTAATGTTGTTAAATTAATGTTTATTGCATTTTTAAAATTCCATGCATGTTACCATGATGGTGTTTAGTGTGTGTGTGAATGACACTGTGTGCACCTTCTATATGTTAGTGTTGTCCTTCTTAGCTTGTGGAAAATCTGCTTGTGATGAACTTTGATTAATCATGTGACTCTTATCACCACTGTGTTTGGTGACTGTCAGTGTATTATAAAGGTACAAAACAGATTTTAGTACTTCATTAGGTTGGTAAATTATCATTATATCAGTTAATGAAATACGTTATTTTACCGTAAATTTAACAGATTTTTTTTTACGTTGCTACTGTATTTTTTACGGTAAAGTTCTGGCAACCACAGCTGCCATTTTTTTACCGTAAATTTTACTGGGATTTTTTTTTACAGTGCATAGCTGTCTCAAAACAGTGAAGTTTCTGGCAAGAATATGGTAAGTTAGATTCAGAGTGGTTCAGCAGAACTGTTTGGAGTTATGAATCACAATGAAACTTGAATCACATGGCGATGTTCCAGAGTGGTGTCTTCGAAAATCTGGTGAGGAATATAATAATAAATGCATCTTTTTCCACAGTGAAGCATGGAGGAAGAGATTTAGATTTAATACTTTAGTTTTAAAGTATTTTGAAAATAGCTGCTTTTGTATTCTTGCCATTGTACACACTGGTTTTTAAAGACCTTTTTTTTTGTGAGACAGGACACAGGTATCTCATAAAGTTAATTAGTTAAGGGTGATTTGAGATACAAACCACATGAGAAAGCATCTCTTTCCAACACAGACTAACTCGCTGGTAGGACCTTCTTTCACAGTTCATTAACCTACTTTCATATGCATTTCCATTCAGAAAAGCAATCTCAGGCCAAGATGAGAGAAAGAAAGGCGATTTCTTTTGAAGGCCAGCACTCAGTCTGAAGGTGGGAGATTATGCACAGAGTTGACGCTCACATCTCTGTGCTCCAGTGCAGCTGAATTAAATTGTGGAATCAGATATTTTTATTTGAAACAAGTCTGTGCCCTCTGAAGATAAGAATGGACTTTTTCTTTCTTTCTAGTTCACTACTCATGTGAACAAAAGATTATGCTTGGATGTGTGAACAGCATTTTGTGAAACGTTTGTTGTAAAGTTAACATTCAAAGACGTCTTGTGGAGAGTTTGCTAAGAATCAATTTTTTGCACAATTATCTTGAACCTGCTGAATTTTTCTATAAATAAATGTGCCTTCTGAATAATAAATATATTTCTCCACTAACCTGCAGCAGTCCAGTGCTGGTCTGCTCATTAACTGTGTTTTTCTCTTACTGTTCATAGTTCATACCTGTTGAGTTTAATATTTTTAAATGAATTTGACTGAATTTGACTGCGTTGGTGCTCTTATTCTTTTAAAATAGTTGAATGAAGGAATGCGTGGTACATGCCTAAAATAAATGTAACAATGTTAAATTATAATCTTAAACAGTAATGCGTTGACAGCACTACTACTTTGAATATTAATTAAGAATTTTGGCATAGCATACACATTTAAATTACATAGAGTGAAATGACTGACAATGAAAATTGACATATACTGTAAATATATGTGTGGTTTTATTAACTTACAGAGAATGAGATATGAGATGTGTGTCATTTGAACGTTTTAGATCCAGTCATTGTTCTCTACCAGAGCTTTGTGTTCTACATGTGACTAATATAAAAGCTGCTGTCGGTTAACGAAGATTTAACGGATGAATTTGCAGCTCTATTGGGCTCTTGCGTTAAAAGTGATAAGACTTTTCAGTTTTATGGATGCCGCCAGCTTTGTTACTTCGGTCAAGCGGTTTTCATCCGAGTAGGCTCTCTCTCAGCCATAGGACCTGCATAGTTTTTCTCTGGTGTGTATGTGTTGGGGTGGGACACATGCTAACTGATGATGACTGGTGTGTGACTAGAGATGATAGACCTGCAAAGTGTTTTGTTATAAAGAAATAGTACAGGTTAGTCACACAAATATAATTTTAAACTGATAATAATGTACGATTATATGATACGTCGGATCAAGAATAATTTATTTTTAGACTTATATTTAATATTAGGGGCATCCAAGTTATTTGACATATTTTATTATTTTTTTTATTTATTTTTTTAAGTAACGCAATAGTTACTTTCCCTGGTAATTAGTTACTTTTATAATGATGTAACTCAGTTACTAACTCAGTTACTATTTGTGAGAAGTAACTAGTAACTATAACTAATTACTTTTTAAAGTAACGTCTCCAACACTGCCTTGGATTGTCTGGAGGGGAGAAATCGGCCCAAAATCAGCCCGATTATCTTGTAGTGTGTACCCAGCATAAAGCACACTGAAAATATACCTAACCAGAAATAAAGGTGACCCTGGACCACAATACAATGTATGGGACAAAATTATCGATTTTTCTTTTATGCCAAAAATCATTAGGATATTAAGTAAAGATCATGTTCCATGAAGATATTTTGTAAATTTCCTACTGTAAATATATCATAAATTTATTTTTGTTAGAGGAAATGCATTGCTAAGGACTTCATTTGGACAACCTTAAAGGTGATTTTCTCAATATTTAGATTTTTTTGCACCGTCAGATTCCAGATTTTCAAATAGTCGTAGCTCGGCCAAATATTGTCCTAACCTAACAAACCATACATCAATAGAACGCTTATTTGTTCTGCTTTCAGATGATAAATACATCTCTCATTTAAAATGGAAGTTTGTCACAAAGCTCAGAGCAAGTATTCCATAGAATATTTGTTCAAAGGTCTGTATGGTCTGTAATGATGTTCTGAAAAAGTTAGCTCAAAAATGTCATTTATACATCATTCATGGAATGATTTACCTGAAACGGATGTTCATCTAATATTTTTTAAACACTATTTGTCTCAATATTCAGAGAATATTCAAAAGTAACATTTCCATAATGTTTGCAAAATGGAATTTTCCATTGCCTTTTTTTTTTTTTTTTTTATCACATTTAAATAACTGGGCATTTTGAATGTACAGAGAAAACACTCAGAAATAACGTTTTTGTAACTTAATAAGAATGTTAGCCAAACATATTTTTGCTAGCTGGGGGCACAAACACTCCCAAAACTTTAGAGCTGAATGCAATTTGCATGGTGCAATTCTCAATCTCACATGAATTTTACATTATGACTACCACAATCTGCCAGAATGATGCCAGCATCTCTGCAATGCAGAAAGTGCATTTGAATACAGCACACATCTGGATATGTGCCCGGTCATGTTGTCTTCTCCATCATTTGATCATTGCTTGATAAATTACTCCCACCATAATCACTAGAAAATACATGTAAATATCCATTTTGAATAAAATCATGTTTACCGCCTGCGTTCCATGTGCTGCAACAGCATGACATTAATTGCACCAGGACAAAAGTGATGAGTTTTCTGAGAAAGGCACAATTTATAATGAGCCTAATTTACATATGAGGCATTTACACTAAAGAATGACAGTGATTTAAATATGGAGAAGCACTATTTTGGGGCATTTAGTACCAGATTAATTTAAATTACAGAAGGTTAGTAAACAAGACAAGAAGTTTTTAGTGCTGAGTGCAACTGTTTCATTAACATGTTAAGGTTTGACGACTTGGAAATGTAGTTTGTACATCTACACAGACAAAAAAGCAGTCTGTTTATAAAGCATGTAAGTGAAAGCAAGTAAACCAGAGCAGCTGTATTGATTATCTTTAATTTCTTAGTGTTAGTAGGAACATCTAGGGAAATAAGGAATTTCTTTAATGTGTTCCAGATCAATATGTTAATTATATGCTGTTTGGCATTCTATTAGGCAGCTATCAGCAGCCTTATGTAATGCACTCTAGACTCCTCTAAATGACTGACCTTTCTTTTATGTCATTTATTGATCTCTTTAGCTGCATAATGGTCAACAGAATCACATTTTCTGGTGATTCCTTGATGGTGTATCAGTGTATTTTGGGTTGAAGAGCCTCAATTAAGGAGTGTATGTTAACCCCATCATCGTCCTTGCATTCACAAAGCACGTAACGAATTGCAGCATGTGAGCTATATAGAAAGAAAAGACTATTGACAAAAAATGAGAAGATTCAATTGGTGGCTAAGAGGCCTTTGACGGATGCCATTGATTGATTGATTCCAGCCCTTCCTGGCCTCGCGATCAAGTATCTGACTGTGGTTGTGGCACTATGGCTTTAAGTGAGCAGGAACACGATGATGTTGGAAACAGGACTCTTCAATGGCGCAACACGAACAAACTGAACACAATACCTCTGCGTCTAACATGGCCCAGATTACAGCAGGATCTTTAGAGATTCAATCATGTCTGCAAAAGGGCTATGAGCGGAATGCACTAGATAAATCACAGAGAATATGATCCTGCAAAGGCACACTCAAGGACAGCGGCCACTTAATTCTGTGCATATCATTTTGTTTTAATGGTAGGCGGCAAAGTGTTTAAACTGTTTGCATTTTAATAGCATCTGTGTTGGAAGGGAAGATGAGCTGGAATGAATATTAGAGTGGTCTATTTTACAGCCCGCTCCTCGAGGGACATCCTCAGCCCAGCGTTATTTGTCATGCTCCGTATGGGAGTTAGGGACTTTAAAATATGAAGCCAACTTAATTTGGGAGGGGTTATCCTTCAGCTGAAATTGAATCATAGCTGCGCATGTAGCACCGTGTAATTCACAGATGCATGCAGTATCTTCCCAAACCTGAACAAACAAACAACTTTGTAATATTGATCATGAAAAAAATCAATACAAATATTATAATGCTGAAGCAGTGACACAGTGAAATTTATGATCAGACATTGGAGACTTCAAAAATACTGTGTTTACACACATTGGCCATGGTGAAAGCATGATTGGATTGAGTGAAAATGTGTAAACTTCATGCATTAAACATGCAGTGCTTCCTTTAAAAGCTTTTAAAGCATTTCCAGATTATGCTGTGTAAAGAGCAGTTACGTAACACTAACCATTAGAGACACCACACTGATATACAAACTGCAATATGAATACTGCAGGGAGATTATTGCAAACGTCATTTTAATGGAGTCCATCATTTCAGTTATTCAAATACAATACAGCTTCTTCTAATTCATTGTTACATATGTGCCCAGTTATGAATAATGACCTTTATTTTCTCCAACATTAGATGCACAACTGCTGAAAAAGAACATTCTCTCTTTTTGACTGTCTCGCTAATTAAAGCATAGAAATATTTACAGCTTTGTACAAATTATGATATTTATAATAATGACAGTAAACAATTATGCTATGCTAAGCAATACAGTCCATAATCTTAACTCTTGACTGTATAATTTAATTAATATATGAACAAGGACTTGACTTGAACACATGACTATGACAACCAATGAGAACACGACACATGAAAACAAGACACATGTACTAAGGAACCAGAATCACGACATATCATACGCCTGGTGGAATGTGACGCCAGGCATGACGCAAGTGTTTTTTTGCTAGTTTCAGCCAGATGCAGTTATCATTTTCATGTCCAGCACTTCATTGTTTAAATAGCAAATGCACTCACGCCAATCTGTTTGCCCATGGGTGTGCTGGTCTGAAAACAAGGTCTGTTCAGGCATGTTGTTGGCGTGTTGCTATTTTGAGGCAACTGAAATAGACTGCGCCATTGACCAACAAAAACCTGTTCTAAAGTCAATGCCGCACTATTTTTTGTTGTTGTTGTTATTATTTAAAGTGCGCATAGGTGGGTGCACAACACACGTACACTCTGCTTATTACATACACAGGGACGCAGCAGCACACAAACATGCCAAATATTAAAAATAAAAGGATTACTCTTCTGCCATGTAAATAGCGAAACCACCATGGTGCAAGCACAACTGGCTTTTAAAAGGGAATGGGAGATGACACTCTGATTGGTTTATTGCACGTTACACAGAAACACACCCATAACTCATTAATAGACTAGGTAAACCCTTTTGGATCATGCGCCTGGCGCAATGACCATTTCTTCCGTCTTTTGCCTTGGATCATTAAAATAGGGCCTTTAGAGTTAAAGGCACAATATGTAAATTTTCACCACTAGAGGTCGCTTATTCAAAACAAAGGCATAGCTTGATGATGCCTTGATTTCGTGGAATCATGTTCATTACATATTTTAGACCATCATGATAAAAAAGGAGGGGTGACATTATAAATAATATCTTGACAATAGGATAAATGACACTAAAATCCAGCAGGAGAACAGCAGCAGCAGAGGTGTTACTGATACAGGCATACTATGCTGCAGTCTATCATGTCAATGACAAATTGCTAATAATTTGCATAAACAACCTGTGCTGTGGAGCAAGTAGATGCTTATAAGACAACTAAACTGCAGTCACCTATAATTAGCCAATGGCAGCTCCCTTTTTGTGCTGCTTAGTGTTTTTTGAAAGTGAATAAAAGAATAATTGGACATTGTATAATGAGTGTGTTGTGAAGTGAGACTGTTAGTAGGTGTATGAGAGTGGATGTGCAGGACTTTTGGCTTCCTCTGTTTAAACTGAATATCTCAATAAAAACAACACGGGATCATTAGAATGAAGACTGGAGATTATATTTAGATTTTAATTGATTCTGAACTCAAATGAGCTGAGCTGAGCAGTGTGACAAAGAATTTCAAGGCTCATTGATGTGTAGGCTTTGTTCTCATTGTTAGTGCAACAGTCACATCTATGCTTTTTACAGTTGGCGCTTTGCACAAATACTGCTCAAGTCCCTGAGTCTTGAGATAGATATGTTAAAACTATAACTTAAAAGGGACATCGGATGCTAATTTTCCACAAGTTAGAATGATTCTTTAGGGTCTTCATGAAAAGTCTATAACATACTTTGATTAAAATTTCTTAATTGTTGTGTAAAAAAACCTTGTCAAAAACAGCTCTGTTCACAGCAAGCCGTTTCGGAGCATGTCCCTTTAAATGATAATGAGCTACTGTTCACCCCACCCTTATCTTCTGCGGGCTGGCTGTAAACACTATATGGCAGGTATAGGGGTTATGCGCAATCTAACTTCTGTTTTCTGTAAAACAGATTAGATCGCTTCCGGTTTAAGGCCTTTTGTATGTGCTTCATGAAAAATTAGCTGTTCATTCAAGATAACTTAAAAGGAGAGAGCCAAGATGAGCATAACTGATGTCCCCCCGCATATGCAGATTTTTTAATTTTTCTTCTTCACACTAACGTTTAGATATTTAATAGAATAAAACACCTATAACAATGTGAACTAGATTACTGTACCTTAAAAGTCCACAGATATGCCATCAGTTCATACTGCTGTTAACACTTTCTCTGACAAAACGGATGCAGTGAGCCCAGTTTTCCGGTTTGGTGACGTGACGTTCGACATATACCCTATTGCATTGAACTCAACATTCTTATTTATGCAGTTATAAATGCTCCAAAAAGGATTAAAATACATTTGAAAATGACTTGTTAGTCATTAACTAACACCTTTATAAACCTTATTGTAGTGTTACCATGCTATCTTTACATAAAATGTACACAGTTTGTAATAAGACAATCACTTTAATGTATTGTTCATTATAAATGAGCAGTTAAAAATTACAGTGAGGAGGTTCTAAATTTTGACATATATGTTTGTTCGACTGTATTATTTTGATAATGAACAAGCTGTGATGTCTCGTTTGCAGTGCTTTGTTGTCTGTGCATGAGGCGCCGGCGCGATCAAACAGCAGTTTTTGCAAGGGACTTGCCTCATCGTCATGCAACGGTTCGTGGCCAGGTCAGATTACATCAGAGTTTGTTGTCATTTGTTTGAAAATCATACCACACTGCTCAGACATTCCCCGACCCAACAAATGGCAATTAAATGTGTTCAGTCAGGTGAAAACAAACTCCGACCAACGGCAACAGACGCCGACAGGGGTATATCATGCTAGGCTGAGTCCTGATCCTACAAACTCCAACAGACGTGTTTGTTGGCGTTTATCTGTGTGGCATGACCTGGCCTTTAACTTTAGCCACATTCGTTGTGGAACTTGTTAACTAGCACATTATTAGGAAATGAAATTTGCAAAGATTAATAAAAAAAAAAAAAAAAAAAAAAAAACCTATAAGGTTACTCATGTCTTCTGGAGGTACTGATCCATCCTTCAGGAACTTTTTAGCAAAACATAAACTTTTTAGCGCAGACTTAAATGCATATAGGTAGATCCGGGGGCACATTCCCTTAAAAAACAAAATTAATCCACTGCGTCTTCAGCGGCTCAGATGTCGAGAGTAAAGGACGATTGCTGTGTTTATTCTTATATCCAATATCAAAACATCTCAGTTGTTTTGGAGACATTCTTGTCTACACCTGCGCGGCATCAAAACAATGGTGGTGGGTCTGGCTGCAGACCATGGGCGAGTGGAGCTCCACTCTTGAACAGGAAATACGTCACCTCCATTTGTGTTTTACCAACGTCTACACCTACCCCAACCCTAAACCTACCCCCAAATACAGCTACGCAATATTGATGTGTGCATGCCCAGTGGCCATAGCTGCAGCTAGCTCCACTAGTGGAGGTGACGTATTTCCGCCCTTGAGTGGAGCTCCACTCGCCTCTTAGTCTGCAGCCAGACCCTATTGGTACAATGGCTGACTGTTACAGCTCACTCAGGGCGGGTCTATGCTAAAACGATAGTGTCAGTCAAGAGTCGTGGGAGGGGCCTGTGCAAATTTATTTCACTTTGCCAAGAATCTGTGAATGGCTTGATCTGACAAAGCGCTTATGATTTGTGGGGATTAAAAAAAAAAAGCACTGGGTGGATTTTTATCATTATAGGGTGGTTGTGTAGACAACACACATTTATGTCCAAACACCATGTAAAATTGAATTTTGCATCCGATGTCCCGTTTAACATTAACCTAACATTCCAAGTAGCTAATACATAAATAGATCAAGGGTCAGATTTACTAACAGCTTCTGTCAGCGCAAACCCTCTTTTGGCATTAAAAAGTACTGTCAGGATTTACTAAAGATGCAGGGAAAATTAGCATTGAAAAGGCGTGGACAGTTATTTTTGCATCTGACCTTATTGGATGCATTATAGGAGATTCCCTTTCAGATGTAAAATTTATGGGAGGAGAGTATATAAATGAATCACTAAGGTGAATAAATTACTAAGGTTTGCGCTAGTTAATCTACTGGTATTTGTGCCATTATTTAATGCAAGCATTAAGTATTTTTTTCCTACTATGGTAGTCAATAGGGGGCGAGATCTGCTTGGTTGCAAACATTCCTCTAAATATCTTACTTAGTGTACAACAGAATAAAGAAATTTATACAGGTTTGGAACAAACTGAGGGGGAGTAATGACAAAATTTTCCATTTTTGGGTGAACTATCCCTTTAATGCTGAGCTAGAAAATTATTACAAGATGCATCATCATATTATTTTGAATGGGAGAAAGTGCAACGAGCAATATGCCAGAATAAGTCCCACCTTCTAAATAAGAGCCAATCGCCGATTAGTAAAGTCTTCGCGTCACTGCAGCGGCCATTGGAAGCTCCGGTTCCTATAGAAACAGTCAGATGCGCGCTTCCTGTAGAGATGCGCAATTAGGACTGTGCATGAGCATTAGCTTGATCCAGCCTGGAAAAAAAAAAAAAAAAAAAAATATATATATATATATATATATATATATATATATATATATATATATATATATTTTTTTTTTTTTTTTTTTTTTTTTTTTAAGAAACTACATTTATGAGACAGTTGTCAGATTTCATTGGTGATTTCAAATAAAATCGAAAGCTTGGCAAACAGCTTTGGAGAATTTGATGTTTCCCCGTTCAAAGAGACAGGAGCCGCACTTGCATGCCCAAGAGGCGTTTCAAAGACGGCCACCGAGAGAAATGACTTGTCTTAAAGGGACTTTATTAATACACAATTCATGGTTATAGCATGTTAACTGTATGTCTCATGCTTTTTATTGCCCTTTTTCCTTATCACATATTTTAGTAATCATCATAAATTAGGTTTCATTCGAAAGCTTAAATGATCAACATTCATCTTGTGAAAACCGTTTTACAACTGCATTACCATGGAAACAGGACTTTAAATCCTTTTAACGGGCTCAGTTACTTCAAATTTGAAACACAACTTGGTTAGACACTTGTCTTTGATTTTTTAAGCAATTCCAAAATGTTTTATGAAGTATATATTTTGTATTTGTTCAGTACATTTGCTTTACAGTAAACTTTTATAACTATTTTAGTGCTTTCACCTCTCATTTGTCTTTTTTTTAAAAGACCTACCAACATTAGGTCTGTATTTCAAAGGGAGTGGTGACCGTTAACAGGTTAAACTATATTTGTCCAAAAAAAAGTTTGACACCCTGGACAATCAACGTTTCTGAAGGTTAAGCACCAGTTTTCATTGTTCATTTGTTGAAAAGGGGAAAATGAATTAAAAATGCAATATTGTATATTCATGTAATATGCCAGCTGGCTTGACTGCACTGCTGTATATGTGCCAATCACTGACCATTGACCATTCTCTTCCCACACACACCGCACTCACTTACTCTGGCCATGTGCTTAAGTTACCGACAGTGATAATTAGGCAAGGCAAGTTTATTTATATAGCACATTTCATACACATTATTCACGTAATTCAAAGTGCTTTACATGAAAAGGAATCAAATACATAAGAATAAAAATGGAATGAACAGGAAACAAATATATGAGCCCTAATTGCCTGAATCACTAAGTTCAGGGTTCCCCTAACTGATGTGGAAGAGACAGGGTCAGGTTCACGGTGTCACTGAATCTGACCTTATCCAGTGCTTTACACTCCCTGTAGGGGTATCTCTACATAGATACATTAGGCATTCAGAATGTCTACTTTCCAATAAAAAAGCTGTCCTTATTGTAATGCATTTTGTCAAAAGGACTGTTATAAACCCCCCAAAAAGCTGCTGTTACCATTCATCATAAACACAATTCTGCATGGGACAGAATGACAAATTCTGAATGATGATCATTGCTACATTAGTGTTGTTAATAAATCATCTGAATACTGACTGAATGTGATGGATTATGCCTCAAGACACAAACAAGATTATATATCACAGATCAATGTTATTATCTGAAATACACTGAATTAGGCCTTGTGTACATAGAGCCAACAAGTTTAGAGGTGCAACTTACCAAAAAAAAAACTTAGTAATGCTATGAGCAATATTTGCTTCATGACAATCACTAATAATGCTTGTTTTTAAAGAAAGTTATTATATCTTGCAGATACATTTTTTAATACTGACATATTCCCGAGACTCTTCTTAGTGGAAGCATTAATCACAGAAGTGCTCAGTCAAATGTCATTGCAGTATTGAGAAGCAAGGCTGGATATCAATGAGGTGTTTCATCTAAAGGCCAATCATTACAGTATACAAGCTCCTTAAACGTTTCTATTGTTAGAAAGGCTTTGAAAGATGCAAAGGCCTGCCGAGGCACCAAAGATACTCTACCGAGGGTCACTAACCACGTTTAGTCACGCAGGAGAATCTCCTGTGATATAGAGCATTTATATTTATATGCTTCATTAATACTAATATATGCAAAAATCAGGTTGGTATTTTTAGAGCAGGACCCTGCAATTCAAACCCAGATGATTGCAGTGGCGAAAGACACCTGTCAGTATCGGGTAATAAGGGAGAGCTTCAATAATTAACTGAGAAAGATAAAATGTACTCACCCTTCACTGATGTGCCATATGAATGAGTGATGAGCTCCTTTCTTACCTGTCCTTTCCTGTAGGACAATGATATACACTGGCCTTAATATAATCATTTTGATAATTATTGCCTCATTATTCTGTTTTACAGGCATCTCTCATATTCATACATTCATTTAAAGGTGCCGTAGAACTCGTTTTCAAAAGATGTAATATAAGTCTAAGGTGTCCCCTGAATGTGTCTGTGAAGTTTCAGCACAAAATACCCCATAGATTTTTTTTATTTATTTTTTTAACTGCCTATATTGAGGCATCATTAAATATGCGCCGATTCAGTGCGCGGCCCCTTTAAAGGTGCCCTAGATTCAAAAATTGAATTTACCTTAGCATAGTTAAATAACAAGAGTTCAGTACATGGAAAAGACATACAGTGAGTCTCAAACCCCATTGTTTCCTCCTTCTTATGTAAATCTCATTTGTTTAAATGACCTCCGAAGAACAGGCGAATCTCAACATAACACCGACTGTTACGTAACAGTCGGGGTGTACGCCCCAATATTTGCATAATGCCAGCCCATGTTCCCAACATTATGAAAGGGATTACACAAGGGCTGCCAGTTAACGTCTGGAGCTGCACACAACCGAATCATCAGACTAGGTAAGCAAGAACAACAGCGAAAAATGGCAGATGGAGCAATAATAACTGACATAATCCATGATAGCATGATATTTTTACTGATATTTGTAAATTGTCTTTCTAAATGTTTCGTTAGCATGTTGCTAATGTACTGTTAAATGTGGTTAAAGTTACCATCTTTTCTTACTGTATTCACGGAGACAAGAGCCGTCGCTATTTTCATTTTTTTAAACACTTGCAGTCTGTATAATGCATAAACACAACTTCATTCTTTATAAATCTCTCCAACAGTGTAGCATTAGCCGTTAGCCACGGAGGACAGCCTCAAATTCACTCAGAATTGGTTTGTTTTTAAATTAATTTGTGAATATGACGGAACTTTCTTTCTCTCCTCCCAAACATCAGCATTTGCCTGTAGATATCAAAGATAAAGTCAATCATGAGAGTAGTTTCATTTTGAATAAAAAAGAGCAACTGATTCTGTATTGAAGTTTTTTTCACAAATGAGAGGAAATTATAACAAAAATACTTGGATTTAAACACACATTACATAGGGTCTTGGGATCCCAGACAAATGAAAGTTTCTTTCAAATTCGAGAAGAGAAGCTATGTCCTACATCATACGTCAGGTCAGAGGTCACCCTTCCACCAGAATTCGAATCTCTCATGAACGCGTGTACGGCCGTTGCTGGAAGCCAGTGAATATGGTTTATAAAGTTTTAAATATGGATATTTTTCTTACAAAATCCCATCACTTTGCTTCAGAAGGCATTTATTAACCCACTGGAGTATGGATTACTTTTATGATGGATGGATGCAATTTTTGGAGCTTCAAAAACTATTTAATGCCATTATAAAGCTGGGAAGAGCCAGGATATGATTTAATATATTGTAACTCTGATTGTGTTTGGGTGAAAGAAGAAAGTCTAGACCTAGGATGGCTTGAGAGTGAGTAAATTATGGGATAATTTTCATTTTTGGGTTAACTATTCCTTTAACACAAAACAGGAATCTGTTTCTTATGCCATTGCTGTGCATTACAGCACCACAGATACTTGAAAATGTGTAGTTGTGTCTACTAGTTAACAAATTTCCCTGTTTATTTCGCCCGCCAATGTGGTGTTATTTTTTGAGTGGAATTTTGAATAACCTTTACGCTCATTTCCATACTGCGACAGTTTATAGATCACATCTGTGAAGCTTCAAAAAGCCCAAAACACCAGGAAACCACCATTAAAACAGTCCATATGACTATCTAGTAACAGGTGCTTTTATTAAACCTCATTTCTGAGGTCAACATATAGGCTAGCTATCATCTGTTTTCTGTTCTCACATTTTCCACTTAGTATATGTCCATCAATTAATTGATAGGCTGCATATAAATGTGTTCCATTGGTAAGATTGAAGGTTGTCTTGCATTACACCACTTGGTGTAATGCAAACTGGTAGATAAGTTCAGTAGATAAAAAAAAAAAATCACCATTCTAGATTGAATATGTATACTGAAAAGAATCTATCATTTAAAATGAAAGCTTTGGCTGGTTAGAGTAAAAGCGAAGCATTAGAATTCACTCCACGTTTGTTCTGTATTCTGGGATGGCTATTAAATGAACTGTCGGATTCTTCATTTTCGCTCTTCTCGAAAAGTGAATGGGGCCTCATTGTTGAGTTTTGTTTGGTGACAGAACAGAAACCATCAAATATTAGCTTGCCAACACTTCTCTTCAGGTGCTTTTATCACAAGCAGTAGCATTTAATGAGAGAGGAAAATTTGTTTCAACTGTGTAGCAGAGATGAGTGATTTAATTTCAGATACTACACAGCTGGGATTCTGCTGTAATCAACACCAAATGCAAACATGGCCATGGAGCTCAAGTGGTTTTCTTAAATGGCGTTCCATTAGAGTCCCTATGCAGCGTTTGCTGCTCCCTATAGCTACTAAGCTGGGGTATGGGGATATCTGTTGAAGTTCACTTCACTTGACAGAGTTTGTTCATTTGGAACATCACCAAACACAAACTTTGAGTAACGCAGTGTAGGTGGGATGTTTGTGTATTTTTTAATCAAATTATGTTTAGTAAATTGTTTTATTGAACAATTATTCATTACACTCAAAACCCATGAATTAGTTGTGGAGTAAGAAACACTTGATATTTGAAATCAACACACAAACAAACACACCCCTCCCTTCATTTTTCCAAACCAAAAATAGTGAACACGCTATACAACACACTGGCACATCAGACAGCTCGCGCAAGTGTGCAAGAATCAGCTGTGATTACACAACAACAACAACAGCATATCTTGGTTTTGTGAAACACCACAAAACCAATGTTGCTCACGTATCAAGCAGAAACAAAGGAACCTCTGCAATCAGGCCTTCCCGCTCTTAACGTCTCTCCAGTGATGTTAAGCTTTTCCAATATTAACGCGGGTCCTAGCTTTTGTCTTATGGTAAGCCTTCTTCATTCAGTTATATTCCTTTGACCTTTTCGTCTTTGGTAATGTTTCAGCCATATCTCTTCTTTTTACAAATGTGCCGTGGCCACTTGCTCACTCTGGCATTATTCTAAATGGCAGCTCATCCTAAATGCACCTTTAAGTGATAAACCACTGTTCTGATGTTGAGTCTACACCAGATGATACAGGCATCCGTGATAGACAGCAATTACTGATTTTTCTTATGAGGTTATTCTTTGATGAATAGAATGTTCAAAAGAACAGGATTTATTTGAAATAGAAATCTTTTATAACATCATAAATCATTACTGTCGCTTTTGATAAATTTAATGCATCCTTGCTGAACAAAAATATTAAGACAGCGGCTATTTGCACTGTGCAAATAGCAATAGATGTTATTTACACTAAGTGAACATAGCATATTTTCTTAGCAACAGATGCTATTTACGCTAAGTGAAAATAGCAATATATTCTATTTACGCTAAGTCACAATAGCAGCGTTTTCTTAGCAATATGCTATATACACTAGATGGATTCTATTTACATCATGTAAAAGTATCAGTTCTTTGCAATAAGAGAAAATAGTACTTAAATGCTATCTATACTTTATATTGGCAGATACTATTTGCACCTCAGTATTTTTGTACATTAACAGGATGCAATAATATCACAGAGTGTAAATTATTATATTTATTAAAATTATTAAATTAATGCTGCCTTATTTGGAGAATAAAATCCCTCCCTACACCTTCCCCTAACCCTACCCAATAAACACTTTTAATATTATTAACCACTCGTTCGCAGTTTATTTCCACTTTTAGAGTATTATTTTCATTTTTATTGAAAATAAATGTCAGTTTGACAAAAGGAGGATTCAAACCCGTGTTGATCGCGTTAAAGTCCCAGTGAACCGGAAGTTGCAAACGACTTTTCTTCAGTTTTGTGACTTATTTCCAAGTGAAACGGAATATTGAATAGAGGGCACGGTTTTATTTTAGTGCTCCTCCTCTCCATCTCTCGCTCATAGCAGACTAACAGTTGGAGAGTAAGGTGCCCTAGAATCAAAAATTTAATTTACCTTGGCATAGTTGAATAACAAGAGTTCAGGACATGGAAATGACATACAGTGAGTCTCAAACACCATTGATTCCTCCTTCTTATGTAAATCTCATTTGTTTAAAAGACCTCCGAAGAACAGGCGAATCTCAACATAACACCGACTGTTACGTAACAGTCGGGATCATTAATATGTATGACCCCAATATTTGCATATGCCAGCCCATGTTCAAGGCATTACACAAGGGCAGGCAGTATTAACGTCTGGATGTGCACAGCTGAATCATCAGACTCACTAGGTAAGCAAACAAGAACAATAGTGAAAAATGGCAGATGGAGCAATAATAACTGACATGATCCATGATAACATGATATTTTTAGTGATATTTGTGAATTATCTTTCTAAATGTTTCGTTAGCGTGTTGCTAATGTACTGTTAAATGTGGTTAAAGTTACCATTGTTTCTTACTGTATTCACGGAGACCAGAGACGTCGCTATTTTCATTTTTAAACACTTGCAGTCTGCATAAACACAACTTCATTCTTTATAAATCTCTCCAACAGTGTGTAATGTTAGCTTTAGCCATGGCGCACCATCAAACTCATTCAGAATCAAATGTAAACATCCAAATAAATACTTTACTCACATGATCTGACGCATACATGCAGTATGCATGATGAACATCTTGTAAAGATCCATTTGAGGGTTATATTAGCTGTGTGAACTTTGTAAATGCACTGTATTATAGTCGAGAGCTCGGGGGTCAGGGAGCGAGAGATTTAAAGGGGCCGTAGCCTGAATCGGTGCATAGGTAATGATGCCCCAAAATAGGCAGTTAAAAAAATGAATTAAAAAAATATATGGGGTATTTTGAGCTGAAACTTCACAGACACATTCAGGGGACACCTTAGACTTATATTACATCTTGTAAAAACTGGTTCTAGGGCACCTTTAAGCGTTTTCAACCCAAGCTGTCAAACTGACGTCATCAGAGAAGGAACACCATTTTCAGATTTTGATTAAAGGTTACCACGACAAACAGTTTTTGTCTGTGTATTAACTTGCACGGATTAATTGTTCACCACAAGACTAGTAATATGCGCTTACAAAGTAAATAGGGTCAATTTTGATTTCATGACGACTTTAAAAGCCAGGTCGGTCCCACTTTATATTAAGTGGCCTTAACTACTATGTACTTACATCAAAAAATAAGTACAATGTACTTATTGGGTTCATATTGAATTGCAAAACACTTTTTCTGCTATTGAAATGGAATACCGGTAAGGTTAGGGAAAGCTTTGGTGGTATGGGTAGGTTTAAGGGTAGGGGTTAGGTGTAAGGGATGGGTCAACAGTGTAATTATAAATGTAATTACAGAAATTAATTACAGATATAATTACATGCAGGTGTTTTTCAAATATAAGTACAATGTAAAAACATGTATGTACACAATAAGTGCATTGTATCAAATCATTAATTTAAATGTAAGTACATAGTAGTTAAGGCCACTTAATATAAAGTGGGGCCGCCAGGTCTACTAGCCTTACTCGCTACTGCTGGGCCACCGAAGATGTTAGAGTCTTTCTTAAAACTTGAGCGGCCCAACCAGACATTGGTGAGCAGAGCAAGTGTGAATAGCATTTGCCAACAAGGGATGCTATTTGCACTACACACTACACTTTTGAACGGTGGTGCATGTCGTGTGTACATGTTTATTTTAGCCAAATTTCACTCTCTACTACCTTCTGTGAAGTGTAAAATTCCACTATGAGCACATTTGGGTAAGATATGGGTGCATGTGCAACACCCATGTGGTGTTATTGTCTCATATTATTGGGTGTTTATGAAATCAAGCGTATAGCATTAGTTCTGGCAGGTCACGTTAGTCAAGCTTGCATCAGCTGACACTCAGCTGATTCACATTGACCTATAGGAATACGACGCCTGTTACTGCATTCGTATATATGGTATATATTCAGTATTATCAGCAGCTTT
This sequence comes from Megalobrama amblycephala, assembly GCF_018812025.1. Taxonomy (NCBI): domain Eukaryota; kingdom Metazoa; phylum Chordata; class Actinopteri; order Cypriniformes; family Xenocyprididae; genus Megalobrama; species Megalobrama amblycephala. Next base: position 10,965,961 of record NC_063048.1, on the reverse strand, counting down.
ATCGCATTGCTCAGGAGCTAATTACCCTCCTCCATCCCCAGCTCCTCCTTCTTCCAGTCAGGACTTGACCTTCTAATATTTCTTTTGATCAAACTCATTTCTTCAATTATGTTACATTAATTATTGTCATGATATTGCAATACTTGGTTCTGTTCTGTTTACCCTTAGGGGGGTTATCGCTGCTCTCCCTGCTCTTATCCATGCTAGGTTGCATGGATGGGCAGGGACTTTTTGCCCAGAACAGAACCATACCACCAATCCAAACTGTATCCAAACTGCCAGTCATCTTTGACGATAGTGATCCTGATAGAAATAGGTAAATGCCCAACTACAGAGCAGAGTAAAATAAAAACGGCCTATATTTATGAATCAAACCCTTTGCTTTTATTTCAACATTTCCACTTTTAGACTTATTCATATAGTCTATTAAAGTAATTGATAACAAGGAGGCCGTTTGATGGCAAAAAGTCACATTTAGGTTGGTTTTAAAGCAGGAAGAATGGACTATTATATTCTGCATAATGAACCTCTGGGATTCCTTTGAAAGCCATTTCACTGGCTGAAACAGCACATAGCTCCGAAGGCTTAAGAGAAGGAGTCATTTGCATAATGCACACCTGCAGATCTTTTTTAATGTGTTTCAAAGTGCTTACCACCCCAAAAACTCAACTTTTAAATGTAAAAGGGCTTTCCAAATAACTTTACATGAAAGTGTTCTCAAAGCTATGTGATTGTACCCAATTATTTATTAATAAGGCTTTTTCATGGCAACGCTCTAACTGTGAATGGGAGTTTTGGGTTCCTGTCACATCTCGTGGATGATGATGGTGTTCACTATACACAGACACTCCCCTGTCCTTGAAGTTCTAAGAAACACAGAATAAATGATTTTTAGGCCACTCAAAGGGATTGTATCTCAAAGACTGTGAGAGAAAGAGACAGATCTATAATAATGAGATGTCCCTCTATTCAGCCAAAAATAGCATTCTTCCTGTTTTTTAAAAGCTCTAGATGGATACTTGTGTGTAGAAGCTTAATGAAATAAACCAATTCAATTCATGTTTATGTCACTGAATCCTGTTATTGCTTAGCGAGCTGTTATTTGTCCGGTGTGATCTTGTATATTTGAAGTGAGGCATGCTTCTTGATTAGTGATTAGTCTAATTCTTTTACGTGAATTAGTTCCTTCTAACAATTTGGCTCGATGTACTGGTTCAAATTAACGATTCATTCTTTTGTCATCACTATAATACATCAACACATGGCATGGCATATTATGCTAAGTTTAATTATGTTTGTACTTTTATGTTTGCAATTTGTACTTTCTTGTTTGCTAGCTCGGATTGTTGGAGCTGTGATTCAGTTCATAACGTCATTTAACATAATTCAGTATCAATTAATGTTAAACAGTGTTTAAATCTCTCATAACTTTTGTTTCATCAGCCAGACCTTCGTCTCAAATGTTCTTACTTGTCAGTTCCCCACTCATACTTATTTGAAGTGGAGTTTGCCAGTATGTATACATTTACATGGATTTTTGTATTTTAGCAGGACTTATTTATTTATTTTCATCCATCCATCCATCCATCCATCCATCCATCCATCCATCCCTCCCTCCCAAATATTCATTCTCATTCAATATTAAAAGAAAAGACATCAGAAGTGTTGATCTTTCAGAAAATTGATGACTGCATCTCTCATAACATTGGACTGATTTGTTATTTTCACACGTCAACCAAACCTTGTTTCTGCAGTGGTGGATTTTATTTCAAAGTACCGAAGCGAGGTTGAACCCTTGAACAGATTAAAGAGGGGAATGGACTGCCAGAGAGTCGTCCGTCCTCTCTGACCTGCTTGCGCTGGGGACGGATTGTGCTGAGACTAACCCAAAGTCCTACCCAAACCTCAAGCCTCAGCACTTAATCTCCACAATTGGAAACACAGCTGGCAGTGTTCAGGAACTCGTCCTGCCCAGCACATGATCTAGACCCAGAATTGTCTGAGCCCTTTATTCCTACAAAATAGAAGAACAAAATTGGAGATACTACTGTATATTGTGATACAAAATTCTGTTCCATCTTGAAAATCTTGAAAGTAGGTCAGTAGTAGAGTTGAAGACTTTTGACAACGACAAACTGATTCAATTATTTTTAATAGTTGTTTTATTATTTTTATTTTATCCCAGTGTAGTGGCAGTTGTGCATAAAATGCTGATCCATCTTAAAGATTTTTTTAAATTTAATTTTATTATTTTATTTTAGAGGATTAAAAACTTGTAGTGACACATTGCACATTATTCAATTACTTTTAATTAGTATATATATATATATATATATATATATATATATATATATATATATATATATATATTATCATTTTATTAATTCAGTTGTAGCAACAGTTGCATTAGCACATTGCATTTTTTTTTATTATTATTATTTATCCCAGTCTAATGGCAATTGCACAAATTAATAATGATATTATGATTATTATTATTATTATTATTATTATTATCATGTCCCTGTATAGCTTTATAGCAACATAAAAGTAACAAACGTAAAAGTAACAAAGAATCTGCCAAATGTGTAAATGCTGCTGGCTAAATAACCTCAAGAAATACCACATTATGCTTTTATTGATTTTCTGCAGAGGGCCTGGATTTTCATTTGGCTGGCTTGACTAACATATGTAAGAACAAAGGAGCAGCTTTCTTAAGAGTAATGGTCTTGCACTGATCTCTGTATTTGAATGGATTTATCATCTTTTGCTTGTCTCTGAGATGCCGTGTTCCTAAAAGATGTAACGTGTCCATGATGGCCCGTTCCACTTCATCAAATGTATATAGCTCACAGATAACCCTGACCCTCAATAAATGCATCTCTCCCCTGTTGAGTGTCAACTGTCTGACTAGAAAAAGGCTGGTGAATCGTGATCGATAGCAGAAGTGGGAAATCAGCGCTGCCTGGCTGCATGTTTGAACTGCATCTAGGGAAGTTGCAGTGACATTGATGGAGAGCATTTGCTTTTGTAGCCACTCTAATGACTTGCATTGCTCCTCTTCGGCTCTAGCTGGTGGTTCATATCTGGCTTTGAGATAATGTGGAAAAATTTTCTGCGAGTGAGCTTTTGATCCACTGTGAGGTTTGAAAGAGAGTTTGACATTCATTCATGTTGTATGTCTTTAAAGGGCAAGGATGAATACCTTTCAGTCATGGCCTGTTGGGCTTTCTACAGCAGTTCAAAACGTTCCTGTCAATACAATATGTTATATTGGGTGAGCATACTGCAAGCTGTGAAATAAACAAAGAAATCTGACCTACTGTATGCCTTTTTTTTTTTTTTTATCATATACATCACAAAGTAAAATATTTTTTTTATTTCATTTTATTAAAAAAAGTTTTTTTATCGTCGTACGGTCGTCCGCCGGAAGCTAGCTATTTGAATTTCTAAAGTTTTTAATATATATATTTCTAACAAAAACACTTAGCTTTGCTTCAGAAGGCCTTTATTAACCCACTGGAGTTGTACGGATTAGTGGATGCAGTATTTTTGACTTCAAAAGCAGCCCCCCATTCACAACCATTATACACCTTGGATGACTAAGTATATTTTTAAATATTTCTCCGATTATGTTCATCTGAAGGAAAAAAAAAAAAAAAAAAAAAAAAAAAAAAAAAAAAATATATATATATATATATATATATATATATATATATATTTTTTTTTTTTTTTTTTTAACCAATCGCTGATTGGTTCTTTCGACGCCGTGGCATCAGCCAATCGGGAGTAATTCCATATCCACGTAACCATATATATCGTACCCTAGCCTGCGATCGACAAGCTGCGCAATGTGAAGCGCTGTTATCCCTCCTCCTCCTCCCCAGCGCCACCTGTAGAGATCTGCTACGGGGGTTCTACCATTCTTGCAGCAGCCTCTTCCTTGTTGTTTTATTTGACCAAGCTGAACAATTTGTATTTGCTCAGCAGCAACAGCAGCAGCAGCAGTAGCAGCAGCAACAGCAGCAGTGTAGCAGATCTCGTACGCCAAAATCAAGCATTTTTTTTTTTTAATTATACATATATTGCTTGATGCTGAATCTGCCTCATCAGTACCTTTACTGTTAATATACTTGACTGATTATACTTTGTGGAAAGGCATTTTGAAGTCATGTTAAGCAAACAAGTTGTCTTCTCAGTGGTGGATTCAAATCTGCAAACTATTAATTGCATATTCTGTTCCCATATAGCAGACTCCTACAGTAGTCATAAATTATTAAGAACAACCGTAGTGATGCAATAAGCCTAGAACAGCACTACGGCCTTCACGGCCTCAGCTGTATGTGTGTCAGGAGATTCCTCAAACAGATTTTTCACCACTAGTGTTAATGCCAATCACTGGGCGTCAGCCTTATGTCAGGATTATTGGCGATATCAATCAAGATTGACAGTAATCCAGATGCACTCAAACACTTCCCTTCTGTAAGATGTACAAATGCATTGTGACTAAAGGGCAATGACATGCTGATGTAGTCCGCTCACCATTGAGATGATACCATTTCAGAATAAGTTCTGTTTTACCATTAGTCCAGGGCATAAAGGGGCCACAACAAGGACATTTTTCGGCACTCTCTGAGTCATCTGACACTTTGTAAGGAACGTATCCTTACATATGAACATATAGGTTTCGTTTGAACATTGATTTGGAAAGATTTAAAAAGCTACATTTAAAAAGCTTACCCAAAGATGTAAATTATCATCATTTACTCACCATCATGTCTCATATGACTTGTATGGAACACAAAATGAGAAATGTATGCTGTTGTGGTTTAAGAGTATGTATTGTTTCTGCCACATATAGAATTGCATTAATCTGATGCATTATGTTAATGTGTATGTAGAGAATCTGAATGCACATCATATATATATATATATATATATATATATATATATATATATATATATATATATAATTTAGTTATTTATTTTAACAGTAACACTTTACAATAAGGTTCATTTGTTAACATTAGTTAATGTATTAACTAACATGAACTAAACGTGAGCAATACATTTGTTAATCTTTGTTAATTTTAGTAATAAAAATATAGCTGTTTATAATTTGTTCATGTTACTTCATAGTGCAGGGATGGGGAACGTTGATCCTGGAGGGCCACTGTCCTTCAGAGTTTAGCTCCAACCCTGAAAAAAAACACTCACCTGCTTGTAACTTTAGTAATCCTGAAGACCTTGATTAGCTTCAGGTGTGTTTAATTATGTTTGGAGCTAAATTCTGCAGGACAATGGCCCTCCAGGATCAACGTTCCCCACCCTTGCCATAGTGCATTAACTAATGTTAACTAATATAACTCTTGATTTTAATAATGTACTGATGACAATAATACCAGGCACATTGTTTATAAAACATGCATACACACAGATTTGATCTTAAAATAAGCATATGATAAAATCCACGGCATCATTCAGATTTACAGTATAAAAATGTTCTTTGACGTGGAAAAGAGGTTTGCACCACATCAGGTTCTATAGTTAGATGTGTTCCTGGGTCAACATATTTTGTTGATCCTGGAGCAACATTCCTGTCCAAAATCCAGCCCCCTAAACCTAACCTTACTCATATGTTATTCCTAAAATCAGAGGGAAATGATAGGTGAATAACACTGATGTAGAAGCACCTAACCCTGGTTGTAAGCCTAAACTTTACATAAACTGTAAACTTGTCCCTCAAATCTGATTGGTTGATTGGAACGTTGTTCCAGGATCAACAAAGATGTTGCACTTGGTGAAATCAGTTTTGGAAATACACAAAAATTGGTTTTCCAAAACCCTGTTAGCATATTTGCATAGCATTCAAGTTCAGTTATTAGGTATACATACTTTCGTTCCACACATGTAAATTATTTTGGCCAGTCTTTAGGATAAAATGGCCTATAATGCAGAAATAGATTTCACATCTGGAAGAGAGGCATACACACACACATACGCACATTTGAGAAATGATCATAGATCAAATGTAGGACCGTTTCTACGCAACATTTTATAATTGAGGCCCAAGGAACGTAATAAGGCAAACAAGGTCACATTTGATGTTGATGCAATGAGAACAGAAACTTTGCCTCAGACTTGATTTGATAATTCTAATATTTCCCTTTACTTTTTGAACTTACAAACTTTTTGGCCACGACTGCATTCCTGTGTTGAGTTACTGACAGCGCAACACCTTAGATGTCTCGCAGACTTAACGTGGATCCTGTGTGTTCATCCTGAAGGACTCTTTGAAGCACAGAGCTCTCACGGCTTTGATCCTTTCCTTATATTTGCATCCCCCATTCCTTCCACGCAAGAGAGACTATCGTGGAGAAGAATGTGGTTAAATTACACTCTCCTTAAAGTGCAAATCAATGCTAATGGAGAGGAATCAGACCTCCTACTTGTCTCTATTCTCATTAGTCTCCCCAGTTCTCTGGACATGACACACCAGGCAGAAATGAAACTACTTTCCTAAAGTGTGCAAGTGGGGGCTTTTAGAACTCTCAGCCAAAGCTTTGGGGAAAATCATCAAAAAGCAGCTTCTGGGTTTCAGCTGCACTAATTGGATGATGGCTAAATGGAAAATATTTTTGGTTTGTCACTAAATTTTGCAACATCTGGACAAACAAGGAACTTATGTGAGGATCCTCTCTGTGGACTTCAGCACCATCATTCCAAACCTCCTCCTGTCCAAATTAACCCAGCTCTCTGTACCCACATCTATCTTTCGGTGGATCACAACTTCCTGACAGACAGGCAGCAGATAGTGAGGCTGGTAAAATTCTCATCCAGCACCTGCACGATCAGCACTACAGCACTAGATGAGTCTGCCTACAGACAGGGGGTTAAAGAGCTGGCCGTCTGGTACATTTATAACAACCTGGAGCTAAACACGCTCAAAACAGTGGAGATTATTATGGACTTCAGGAGGAACCCCCCGCTCTTCCCCCACTAACCATCATGAGCAGCACTGTGGCAGCAGTGGAGTCATTCAGGTTCCTGCATGGGCACCACCATCTCTCAGGACCTGAACTGGGAGTTCCACATAGACTTTATTGTGAAAAAGGCCCAGTGGAGGCTGTACTTCCTTCGCCAGCTGAGAAAGTTCAAACTGCCACAGGAGCTGCTGATATATTAACACCCCTCCCCACTCTCCTAGAACTGTACTCATCTAGAGTGAGTAAAAGGGCTGCTGGCAAAATCATTCTCACATCCAGGCCATTTTCTCTTTGAACTGTTGCTGTCTGGTTGGTGCTACAGAGGACTGAGTACCAGAACAGCTTGGCACAAGAAAAGTTCCTTTCCTCAGGCCATCTACCTTATGAACAGTTAAATGCCCCCTCTTATTTACATTCTCTTGCATTTGTATATAACATATCTGTACATATCTATAGCAGTACTGTACTGGCATACTTGGCAATAAAGCTCTTTCTGATTATTTTTTTTCTTTCTTTGATTTCCAAGAAGAAGTTTGTATTTAATCAGAGATTAAGATCTTTAGGAAAAGATCTATTGTTCAGACCTGCAAATAACCTTGGCACATTTGATAAGTTGCACTGGGAGTTTGGTTCGGGCTTTCAAAAAATTTTTTTTTTTTTTTTTTTTTTTTTCAAGAATTTAAGTAAAATGTCTTTTTATCACAAATTCTGCAGTGTGTTTGGTCCCAGTGCGTATGCATAAGTGTAATAATGCTGGATATAAGAAATTACAAAAGACACCTTAATTGCTAGATCGTGCTTTTGTGAATTTTTTAAAAGTTAGAAACATATTCATCCAAGTCTAATAGAAACCCTTGTGGCTCTCACCAAGCATGTCATTAAGAACACTAAATCTGCTCAGAAATTAATTAAGAATAATTTGCTAAATTAATATTTATTTTGCTTGATATATATAGAGTGGGTACGGAAAGTATTCAGACCCCCTTAAATGTTTCACTCTTTGTTATATTGCAGCCATTTGATAAAATCATTTAAGTTCATTTTTTTTCCTCATTAATGTACACACAGCACCCCATATTGACAGAAAAACACAGAATTGTTGACATTTTTGCAGATTTATTAAAAAATAAAAACTGAAATATCACATGGTCCTAAGTATTCAGACCCTTTACTGTGACACTCATATATTTAACTCAGGTACTGTCCATTTCTTCTGATCACCCTTGAGATGGTTCTACACTTTCATTTGAGTCCAGCTGTGTTTGATTATACTGATTGGACTTGATTAGGAAAGCCACACACCTGTCTATATAAGACCTTACAGTTCACAGTGCATGTCAGAGCAAATGAGAATCATGAGGTCAAAGGAACTGCCTGAAGAGCTCAGAGACAGAATTGTGGCAAAGCACAGATCTGGCCAAGGTTACAAAAAATTTCTGCTGCACTTAAGGTTCCTAAGAGCACAGTGGCCTCCATATTCCTTGAATGGAAGATGTTTGGGGTGACCAGAACCCGAGCTGGCCGTCCGGCCAAACTGAGCTATCGGGGGAGACATCAATGTGTACATTAATGAGGAAAAAAAAAATGAGCTTAAATGATTTTAGCAAATGGCTGCAATATAACAAAGAGTGAAAAATTTAAGGGGGTCTGAATACTTTCCGTACCCACTGTGTATATATATGTCTGTGTGTGTGTTAATTTTTTAAAATTGAAATACGATTTTGAAATTAATTTTTATTTTTGGGCACTCTGGCTGAGCTTCACACATCTTTATAATGTATGAGTGAAAACAGGTCACATTTCATCCCAAAATCAATTAAAGATAACATTAATTTTGCAAATTTTATCTTTTTGTGTCATAATTCTCATGAAAATAATGACACAATGCAACTTGTAATGTGCTAAAACGTGAAAGGCAAATATATGAAAGGCAAATGTACCTCACAATACCCCTATCAATGTGTGCATGTACTCTTGCATGCGTATGTTTCATTATTCTCCTGCGCACAGTTATACAAAGCTCAGAGATAATATACAGTACATGCGGGTTTTAAGCTAACAGGCACGTGCGTGCATATTAAATGTCTTTCTTTTCAGCAGAGGATCCAGATGGCAGGCAAGCAGAGTTGATCTTCTGTCCAGCAATATAGGACAGATAGATTTAGAGGATTTCAATCCTACGCATTTGTCAATCATTCATCATAAGCCAAATTTATCTTTCCTTCATCCCTGGTTAAATTAAAAGTTAATGAAAGGATGGTACATTATTCAAGAAACAAAGCAAACTGGCATCTTCCTTGATATAATTAAACAATTATTTCATTTTGGCACGCATTAAATCATGCATATATCTGCCTATCTCCAATATCTATTTTTAGAAGGCTGTCTTTCAAACAGCGGGGAATGGATAGACTGATTTTCATTGTGTTTTGATCCAGTGAATCTCTAATTTGAGTGAATTTTTCACCACCAGCTAGCAGAGATTATTGGATGTTGGTGTAGTTGTGGTAAAAATAAATTGAAGACATGGTTGGCTCATGTCAGAGATGCTGTGTAAAATGCATCTGACACAAGCTCCAACCTAACATCAGTGATTGAACAAAAATACATATTTTTTGTTATGATGTTGAGAGTATATATGTTGACGTGGACTGAAAGGCTGTGCTGTGTTAGTTTAATACAATGTACTTATAGTTTCTTGCTAAAAATAATAAGACAAATTAACATTTTAAATTGTATTTAGACATTTAGATCATTTAAAAAATATATGATTTTGTTTGTTTTTAGTTTGTTTCATGCCCTATTCTGTATTTGTGGTAATGAATCTTGTTTTAAGTATAAACTAAATAAGATGTACAAAAAAAAAAAAAAAAGAAGATGACAAAGAAACAAAGAAAGAAACTAAACTTCATAAAAATAGTCTGACATCTGTTTGATTTTTTGGCCAAAATCTTTAATTTACAAGTGATATTTTGCATTGTCCCCCATGGCTTGATTCTGGGCCCATTTTGTATTTTTTTAACTGCTTGGCAAGAGACCGTATGCAAGGGCTTAGCCATAGCAGAGAAAAAAAAATGTGTAAGAAAAAAATGTGTAAAAAAAAAAAACAAGTAAGACAATGGTCAGAGAAAAGATTGAGAAAGTAAGGAAGGTTACCACAGCACCAATGCAACCAACATCAACAACATATGTGTGAGCAAACTGCGCTAAAGACTGCCACTCATAAATCGGACTGTTTAGCCACAGTCGCTGCTCTAAATGATGACTATACCCAGGCGCATCCATTGTTGTCTTTGACAGATGGAGCCGAAGAAAGAAAACTTTCACCAGTCAGTGTAATTAATCGACATGCCATTTGTCATTGATATGCAAATGATGAACTATTTTTCATTTTTCACTTGCATTTATGAGCATACATTATATAGCGATTTGTACTTATTCTTATAATGTACAGTGGCAAGAAAAAGTATGTGAACCACTTGCAGAATCTGTGAAAATGTGAATAATTTTAATGAAATAAGAGAGATAATACAAAATGCATGTTATTTTTTGTTTAGTACTGTCCTGAGTAAGACATTTTACATAAAAGATTTTTACATTTAGTTCACAAAACAATTCCATAGCTGAATTTATTAAAATAACCCCATTCATAAGTATGTGAACCATTGATTCTTAATACTGTTTGGTTACCTGGATGATCTACGACTGTTTGTTTGTTTTGTGATGGATGTTCTTGAGTCCCTTGTTTGTCCTGAGCAGTTAAAGGTGCTAAAGAGGATGTTTTGTTTTATACATTTTTGCAATATTACTTGAAACTGTCTTTACTACTGATAAAAGACTATTTATTAGGTGCACTGAAAGTAATAATATTAATATACATCATCTGTGCACGAGGTAGGGCCTTAAAAACATCAGCCAATCGTTTACGCGATCATCGCGTAAACTATTGGCCCTCTGGCTTGTGAGAAACGTGCGCGGATTGGCCCTCTGGCTTGTCAATCACTGCCATGACGTTCCTTGTGAGAGACGTGCGCGGCTGCGCGCTCCAGTAACTTTCCACACTCCACAGGTGCCGCATGCAATGTTTTTGTCCGGAGACAGGAGTAACAACTGCAGATTATGAGTTACCTGCGCTGAGTCCGACATAATGAATCCACTAACACGACACAGCGAATGCCGGTGGTAAACACTCTGTTCCAATACGAGTGTTTACGAGTTTTGGGAGGCGTTCCTTCAAAGGAGGGGGGTTGTTCTTACGCATGCGCTCAAAAACTCAGTAACAGTCTTTGGTTTCTCAGTCGACGAAAAGATCCTCTTTAGCACCTTTAAACTGAGCTCTGTTCTTCAGAAAAATCCTCCAGGTCCTGCAGATTCATCAGTTTTCAAGCATTTTTGCATATTTGAACCCTTTCCAGCAGTGACTGAATGATTTTGAGATCCATCTTTTCACACTGAGGACAATTGAGAGACTCAAACTCAACTAAAAAAGGTTCAAACATTCACTGATGCTCCAGAAGGAAACACATTAAGAGTCGGGGGCTGAAAACTTTTGAACAGGATGATGATGTCACAATTTTTCTTATTTTGTATAAATATCATTGTTTTTCATTTAGTACTGCCCTTCTGGACCAACAGAAGATACGGCATGTTTCCCGGCAGAAAAATCAAGTACAATTTACCTTGATATTTGAATTCAAAAGTTTTCACCCCTCGGCTCTTAATGCATCGTGTTTCCTTCTGGAGCATCAGTGAATGTTTGAACCTTTTTTAATAGTTGAGTTTGAGTCCCTCAGTTGTCTTCAGTGTGAAAAGACGGATCTCAAAATCATTCAGTCACTGCTGGAAAGGGTTCAAATATGCAAAAATGCTTGAAAACTGAAGAATCTGCAGGACCTGGAGGATTTTTCTGAAGATCAGAGCTCAGTTTAACTGCTCAGAACAAACAAGGGACTCATGAACAACCATCACAAAAAAAAAAAAAAAAAAAAAAAAACAGTCGTGGATCATCAGGTAACCACATACAGTATTGAGAATCAGTGGTTCACATACTTATGAATGGGGTTATTTTAATAAATCCAGCTATTGTTTTGTCTTGTGAACTAAATGCAAACATATTTTATGTAAAATATCTTACTCAGGACAGTACTAAACAAAAAATAACATGCATTTTGTATTATCCCTCTTATTTTATTAAAATAATTGTCATTTTCACAGATTCTGCAAGGGGTTCACATACTTTTTCTTGTCACTGTATAAGAATTTGTAAATTATGTTTTTATATACAGAAAGTTTATCATTATTATGAGTAGTAGTAAAGGTCATGTATTTAAATTTTTATTCCATTTTAAAATTGTGAAATTTGCTAGTAGACATCCCTGTAAATAACGATTACGCTTTAATTCCCCCCTAAAGAGTTGCAGCTGTCTGTGTGTGTTCTCCTTTCCTCTTCCCTCTAATGAGCTGACACATGACGATTAAAGACTCGTGACAGAAAAAGTCGAGTGAGGGTTGTTAAAATGTCAGTGCCCTCGGCTAAATCTTTATGGCAGATCCACATGGACACTTGTGACTTGTGAGTCTCCCTATAAGACAATAAAGCTGAAGAGGGATGTAACGCCTCTGGAGCCTGCCAACCGGAAAACATATGTGGTCAAAGAGATCTTCCTAAAGCTACTTACCATTAAGAGTCTAGGGCTTAAAGGGGCTACAGCAAGGACATTTTTACATGAGCTTCTGGCACCCTGAGTCACCTGACCCTTTGTAAGGAACTGTAACCATTTGTATGTAGGTGTAGGTTGAACATTGATGGGGGACATTTTTAAAGGGTCTTACTGTAAACAAACCTACCAGGACATCTACGCCATTCAGATTTTTCTGTAATAGCTCAGGAAGTCTTGAATCAGATACAGCTGTCAATCCACTTTGGCAATCCTCAGCTTTAATTTTGATCAGAGCCTTTGAAAAGACTTTGTTGGTAATTCCTTGTTTATTGTTAAAAATCTCTGAAGATGTCAACTTCTGAAAAAAAAAAAAAAAAAAATCACCTCCCTATACACATTTATAACATCATTAATATTCTTTGCACACATTCCTGACACGTCATAGGCCAGTGTGTAAATGATGTGATGCAGTGTCATCTTAATCATCTTATAATGCAGATGCTTTAATGAATGATGAACCATAAAGAATTAGGTTCTGTTACCAAGGTGATTATCTTCTCACATTATCCTTGAGCTGGATTTGAGCTCACACTGGAGCCCTGGCATTTTGGTCAATCGGATCATAAGTAGACAAAGGAGACACATTCCCGTTTACACCTGGTGTTTTAATCTGTCTCTTTTTTGTCCACTTTCAACCTTTTTTGTCATTTCTTCGAGAGGAGGGTGTATGGGTAGGTAAATGTATTTCAATCTAATAAGCTCACACAATTTACATGAAAGGAGACAGCAGAAAAACATGGAAGCAGCAGCTTTTGTTTCTGCTCTGTAGCTGTAAGATCACGGCGAACGCGATGAGTGTGTGTTAGAAATCAGGAATGGCGAGAGAACATTGTGCTTGGTACATTTTTGGTATCCCAGCTTAGCTTGCACTTCCCAATATGTTTATGCATTAGGTCAGCAGCCGGTTCCATTTCGAACACATTCGACCACATGAGCGTCTACACTACGAAAGTGATCTGGTCAAAAGTGTTGTCGACCTCTTGAAGTGGTCAAAAATGGACAAGCTCGAAACATTTTAGACCCCGTTTACACTTGTATTAGCGTCATCCACTTGTGATCCAATTGACCGGATGCATCTTAATACCAGGTGTAAAAAGGGGGGTTAACAAACACCATTGCACTACTATATCGTATTTGATGGATACTGTATGATATCTCACAATATAAAAACTTATGACAAATTATAGTGGATATCATATATATATTTTTTTTTTCATTTAAAGCTGCAGTCCGCAACTTTTTTTGTGTTAAAAATTTACAAAAATTATATAATGCGAATGTACAACATGAATCCATTTTCCAAACCGTGTTTTTGTCTTACCCAGAATCATTATGATACACTTATAATAAGTGTTTATATTCGGACTATTTCAGACTGGACTGGTAGGACCCGCCGCAGAGTATCACAGTAACTGCGTGACTCGCCATAGACATACACAGAGAAAAGTAGCTCCGGCTAGAATGTTCCTCCGCAAGACGCGTGCAGTTCTGTTTATTAACTGCTAGAGGGCCTAAAATCGCGGACAGCAGCTTTAATTTACAATTTTTTAATATAACTTTTTTTTTTTTAAAGAACAAGGCTAATTTAATCTGAAAAGATAATGTGTAGTTTTACAGTAAAATATTGAAATTATAATTTCATTGTATAGGAATATGACATTCTCAGATATCTCGGTGTAAAATCGCATGGTTATCTTTTATTTAAATAATGTTTTTTATTTTTTTATCAGTTAAGTATATCAGGATGTTTTATGTTAATGTTTATTTCATTATTTTAGAAGCGTTTATTGCTATTTTGTTGAATTGTGGTTCATGGAAAGGCCAATTTTGTGACCTATTTTACCATTTGTCAAAGCATTTTAAAGTTCAAAGAATTTTTTTGTAGTTCAAGTAGATTATATATTAATGACTAAGGCTATAAAATAATAATTATATAATTAAATTAATTAAATAATCACTCTATTTTGTGTATTACGCCGACTGAAGCATTATGGGGACTTACAAAACACCTTCATTATCATGAACATTTGTTTCGCATTCATAACACAAACAGAATAGTTTAATGTTTTTTTTTAATTATTTTACACAACATAAGAACACAGCAGATGTCTTTATGTACATGAATTTTCTTTTTGTGCCTTAAAACAAAGGCAAAATCAATGTTACTGAAAAGAAAAAAGCTTTGATTTTTTTTTTTTTTTAAAAATATCAATTTTATAACAGGTCTCAGTATCAAGTCTTTATATAGTTGTTTTTTTAATAAGAGTTTCTCTATAATATGCAGGAAATGTCATTTCCTTGAATAGAAAGGCTTTTTTGTGAAATCTCTTATGTTTCCTTCTATCTGTGTAACTGACACAAAGCTCGTATCCAGTAGAAGCCCCTGGTAAGAGGACACAGGAAGGCACCGATGCTTTCCTCTTACCATGAAGCTCACCGTGTGCAGTGAAGATGGAGGCGTGTCTCTCTTGAGTGATGGATCTGGCTATGAGCGTCTAGCTCCTCCCTCAAAGCAAATATCCACATTAATCCATGGGTTTCCAGAGAACATTAATAAAAAGACAGCAGAAAATATGATTTGCAGATGGAAACAAAAGAAATGGTGCAAAACGTGCACATTCATACGATCACACACATTTATATACTATGAGCGCCTATACACACACACACACACACACAAACGCACGTACACAATGAGATGCAGGCACTCCACCTAGTCTCCAGCAGTCATACATTCACACGGTGCTCTCTAGAATCCACTCTGAACTAGAAAACACAGTTTTCTCACTGTCTAGATTTGAGTTTGCCATTTGGACTAGCATTCCATTTACGGACATACTCCGCTTGCAAAACACGTTCCCCAGCTTCTGTGAGCCAATGTAGCAGTGATGTTTCGACAGGTTCTCATTCAAAGAGTACCTGCGTTTAGCCCGTGCTCCTTCGGCGGGAAGTGTCATATACTTGGATGAAGACGGACGCGCCCTCCTTAAAATCGGAGTGTCTTTAAAGTGGGACGGGGGCGGAGGGGTTGGGACTGGCTGCTGAAGGGCAGTGGAGTTGTTTCGGTTGGTGTTTTGCGTCTCTGCGTTGGGTAACGCCTCCACTTTGGGCTCGGCGGCGCCGGCTGCGGGGACGGGCTTTGGCGCTGGTTTGCGCTTTGGCTTTAGTGACCCTGAAGAGCCGGGTGTTGTCCAGCTTTGGGATACCAGGGAGGTGGAGGTGGAGCAGTCTGGAATGGAGGTCTCTGAGGTTTGGGAATCTGGAGGTGGAGGAAGAGGCGCGGCGCCTGAGGAGCTCTTTTGGCATCCCTCGCCTGCCTCCAAGCTTAAAGCACCTTGTTTGGACGCAGACGGCGTGACTGTACAGCCTTGGGACTGCGCCCCGTTGGTTTGAGAGTGCACGTCGGTGACCGAGGTCCCCTTGGCGGCATTGCCGCTGTTGCACACCTTGTAGCGGATCATGAGGATGATGATGAAGACGAGGACAGAGGCCACGATTATGCCCCCGATGATGATGATCATAGTGCCGCCCAAGAACTGGGACTGCATGAAGTGGCAGCGCAGATACTCGGACTCGGTCGTGAACTGGACGCAGCCTACAACCCGCGTGGCCGTCAGGGAGGTTATGCCGTCGTCGTAAATCGCCAGCACGCACAGGTCGTACTGCGTCCCGGCAGCCAGGTTATTAACCAGGAAGTTTTTGCTCGTTGGGGGAATCATTCTGTTGGGTAAAGAAAAGAAGAGTGTTGGAATAAAACATGATATGTTTCATTCATCATTCATTTATTAAACTGCTTTACACCTTCTGAACAACCTCAAGAGTGGTAACAGTTCATGCTAAATTTGAATTTACATCCTTTTCAGTCCAGCAGAAGCCCTGAGAGAGTAATCTCCTACATGGATAAGGAAAAAAGAGTTTTTTTTTTTTTGTTTGTTTTTTTTTTACACCTTTTTTTTTTTTGCAAACTTAAACAGACCTCCAGTGTGACAAATGCATGAAAACTGAAAAGAAAAAATGAGGTCTCTAAATTAAAAAGTTCATAAAACAGCATGTAATTATACTATTCATTTTTAATTGATCATGGCATGTCATTGCTTGTCCACTACAGTTGCATGAAACAGTATGGGAACCACTTGCAGAATCTGTGAAAATATGAATAATTTTAACAAAATGTGCTATTTTTTTTATTTTGGATTGTCCTGAGTAAGATATTTTACATAAAATATATTTACATATTGTCCACCAGACAAAAAAAAAAAATAGATTAATTGATTAAAATAACCCTGTTCAAAAGTTTGGGAACCAATGGTTGTACATGAGTCTCTTGTTTGTTCTGAGCAGTTAAACTGAGCTCTGTTCTTCAGAAAAATCCTCCAGGTCCTGCAGATTCTTCAGTTTTCAAGCATTTTTTTTTTTTTTTTTTTTTTTTTGTGCATATTTGAACCCTTTCCAGCAGTGACTGAATGATTTTGAGATCCGTCTTTTCACAATGAGGACAATTGAGAGACTCAACAATTATTAAAAAAGGTTCAAACATTCAATGATGCTCCAGAAAGAAACACGATGCATTAAGAGCCGGGCGATGAAACTTTTTGAAACTGAAGATCAAGGTAAATTGTACATAATTTGTCTTCCAGGAAACGTGCAAGTATCTTCTGTTGCTTCCGAAGGGCAGAACTAAATGAAAAAAAAGAAAGATACTTCAACAAAATAAGACAAATTTGGACATCTTCATCTTGTTCAAAAGTTTATTATTAAATGCATAATGCATCATGTTTTCTTCTGGAGCATCAGTGAATGTTTGAACCTTTTGTAATAGTTGTGTTTGAGTCCCTCAGTCGTCCTCATTGTGAAAAGATGAATCTCAAAATCATTCAGTCACTGCTGGAAAGGGTTCAAATATGCAAAAAAATCCTTAAACTGAAGAATCTGCAGGACCTGGAGGATTTTTCTGAAGAACACTGGGCAGTTTAACTGTTCAGAACAAACAAGGGACTCATGAACAACCATCACCAAAAAAAACAAAAAAACAAAACAAAACAAAAAAATAGTCGTAGATCATCCAGGTAACCACACAGTATTAAGAACCAATGGTTCCCAAACTTTTGAATGGGGTTATTTTCATACTTATTCAGGACAGTACTAAATAAAAAATAACATGCATTTTGTATGATCTCTCTTATTTTGTTAAAAATTATTCACATTTTCACAGGTTCTGCAAGTGGTTCACATACTTTTTCATGCAACTGTATCTATAATTACGTATGTTGAGTCCTTTTGGTTGTAATATTATATACATACACTCATCATTCAAAGTGTGAGGTCAGATTTTTTTTTTAAGT
Organism: Megalobrama amblycephala; assembly: GCF_018812025.1. Taxonomy (NCBI): domain Eukaryota; kingdom Metazoa; phylum Chordata; class Actinopteri; order Cypriniformes; family Xenocyprididae; genus Megalobrama; species Megalobrama amblycephala. The sequence goes on along the minus strand of NC_063048.1, from coordinate 10,947,916 downwards.
CTCAAGGTACAGTAAAGGTACAGTCTCAATACAGTAAAAAACAGTAATATATTGAAACAGTAATATTGTGTTACAATTTAAACCAACTGTTTTCTATTTATATATATATTTCAAAATGTAATTTATTCCAGTGATTGTCAAGCTGAATTTTCTGCATCATTACTCCATCTTTCAGTCACATGATCCTTCAGGAAGCATTCTAATATGCTGATTTGGTGCAGTTTTGAAACAACAGTACATTTTATTTAAACATTCTTTGTTAAAGCACTTATTTAAAGTAGAAATACTTTTTTTTACATTATAAATGTATTTACTGTCACTTTTGATCAATTTAATGCATCCTTGCTGAATAAAAGTATCAAAAATAAACCAAAAAAACATGAAAGGTTGATCAGGATGCCGTTACAGAGCAAAGATTTCTAAATGGGTTCAATTCTCTAAAAAAAAAATATGGTTGCCTGCTATAAAGCAGTCATCGTAGAAAAAAAATATATGACTTGTGGACACCACAACTGACCAAACAGAATCAATTATTCAAAATAAAATTCATTTCATGATTTTTTCAGTTTGCTGTTTTAGACTCAAAACCCACATGGATATACAATTTTAATAACAAACTGAGAGGAGAGCAGGATAGAAAAGTGGATTTCATGGATTTTCATTGGAGGGCTCCATACAGGAACACACTAGTACTAAGCTATTGATAAACATGGTAATATTCAAGTTGCACTTTCATTTGTGCAGCAGACTCAGGCACAGAACACGAAGAGAACCTATTATGCTATTCTGAGCATGTTACAAAAAACACGTAAAGCAAACTGTGATATCAGGACTATCTCTTATCTGTCCCGTGTTTACTCTGCTTGCAGGCATGTTTAATCACATAATCTAGAGAGCGTAAGTCTGGAGCAACAGCAAATCTGCTTCGGTGCTGTATCTACAGGAAGTCCTGCTGTACCTGCAGGAGTCTGGGGTCTGCTATCACTCTCCGAACCATTCACTTCAGACATGAACAATGGCATCTCTTATCATCCTTCCCCACGCGCCCCACCTGTCTCCTCTGCAGCCTGGCAAACATTCAGCTCATTCAGCCAGCTGAAAGAAGCGCTCTGTGATTTCCCATGCAAACTGACTGGATATGGAGCACAAAGGTTCTCAGTAGAAGCGGCCTCGTGCCCCAGCCGGTCAGAGCGTTTCAGTATGCTGGGTGATAGCGTACGCCGTCATACATACAAATGAATGAGCGGAGCATTTTAATTGCAGGGTTGTTCTATGTAACTCAATGTGTGTTTAATGGTGTCAAGAGGCTAGCTGCTAGGGTCATGTTTCACAAAATGGCTGAAAATATTTGCATCGTTCTACTGTTTGAGTAAGTACTAATTTTATGCAGTGACACTAGAATATATCCTCCCATTCCTCGATGCTTCATTGTTAAATGGAACATCTAATTAGCACACCGCCTAGACTCTATTAGTGTCACTAAGTCTGGGTAGCATACGTTTCCTCTTTGTGGAGGAGTTTCTTGATACTAGCAGGCAGTTGGCGCTGTTAATGTGAAGACGTTGAAAAGTTTGTAATGCTTGGCAATGACAAAAAATACGGATACTACATCAAAATCATACCTAATTAAAAGTCAAGTATTCAGCTAAATGCGTACTTGAGTGAAAGTAAAAAGTTTCTATATTTAATTGTACTTATTTATTAGTAAAAAGTACTACTTACTTGGCTTTTGAAAAAGACTGATGAAATCAGCAGGGGATTTTTTTATTTAAAGGGTTAATTCACCCAAAAAAAAAAAAAAAAAAAATGTAATTTATTACTCACCCTCATGTCATTCCACACCCGTAAGTCCTTCGTTCATCTTCGGAACACAAATTAAGATATTTTTGATGAAATCCAATGGCTCAGTGAGGCCTCTATTGCCAAGCAAGATAATTAACACTTTCAGATGCCCAGAAAGCTACTAAAAACATATTTAGTTCATGTGACTACAGTGGTTCAACCTTAATATTATAAAGCGACGAGAATACTTCTTGTGCGCCAAAATTAACAAAATAATGACTTTATTCAACAATATCTAGTGATGGGCGATTTCAAAACACTGCTTCATGAAGCTTCGGAGCTTTACGAATCTTTTGTTTCGAATCAGTGGTTCAGAGTGTCATGTGATTTTAGCAAACGAGGCTTCGTTACGTCATAAGTGTTTCGAAATTGAAAGTTTGGCAGTTTGATATGCGCTCCGAACCACTGATTCGAAACAATGGTTTCGTAAAGCTTCGAAGCTTCATCAAGCAGTGTTTTGAAATCGGCCATCACTAGATATTGTTGAATAAAGTCGTTATTTTGTTTGTTTTTTGCCGCACAAAAAGTATTCTCGTCGCTTCTTAACATTAAGGTTGAACCACATGAACTGTTTTAACCCTTAAATGAATGACTGTTTCGCCAATCATTCTTACATATTCGGGTCTTTATCGACCCGGATCAATATCTAACATGGAAGGATCTCTACCTGTCACGATAATATAAAACTCCTCTGATATTAGAGTACCAGTTACAGAAGAATAAAATAAAGCATATTTTGTTACCTTTTGGAGCTTGAAAGGGCTCAGTTTGAGCAGATGTTTTATGCCATCATCACTGTCCTCGTCAGAGCTCATTTCCCAGTAAATTCAGCAAATAATAGGCTAGTTTTAAGTTTGAGGTCACAAATATGAGCCCATTCGCGATCTCAAACGTATTCTCAAAACTATATAATTTTCAACATCTTCAAAATCAATATTTTGCTCGCTAACAGCTTCACCAGATCCATCCAGTAAGAGTTACAATCATATTTGATTGCGTTCAGTACTTGCTCTGCAGTAAATCGCTGAGCCATTTCATGTTTTTCTTATTATTTCGTTTTCTGTCTGAATGAGTCGTCACTTCAGCATTGTGTATCAGACATTGCCACCTTGTGGAATAAAGGTGAATTGCACTTTTTCTGTCATCTAAGATTCAATAATTGTTGTGCAGAAAAAATATACGTACACTCATACACACCTCGGGTTGTTCGCAACCTTATACAATTTTTACACAAAATGAACGCAAAAATAGGCATTCTTTTAAAATTTTATGATTTTTTTTCTTGTTATATTCTTTATATTACATTGATTGAGGAATACCAAGAAGGTTGATGTCTAACTTTAAAAAAATGAACGAGGAGGAGGGTAGTGAATGATGTCCCGGGTCACTAAAGACCCGAGGTATGCATTTAAGGGTTAAATATGTCTTTAGTAGCTTTCTGGGCATTGAAAGTGTCAATTGTCTTGCTGACAATTTAGGCCTCATTGAGCCATCGGATTTGATCAAAAATATAATTTGTGTTCTGAAGATGAATGAAGGTCTTACGGGTGTGGAACGACACGAGGTTGAGTAATGACATAATTTTCATTTTTGGGTGAACTAACCCTTCAAGTAACTTTAATGCTCAAACTGTGTAAAACAACATTTTTTCACCATTTTGTTGATGTTATAGTTGTTCATAGACTAATCACTGTCCATCTTAATTAGGATTATAACAGTAACTGTTCTAATCCTGTGACCTGTGATTATAACTATAACTGTTTTAGCTCAAAAACTGCTCTCACAGATGAATGGCCATAGCTGTGGCCAATCACATTAAACATAGATTTTTTCTTTTAGTTTAAAGTTAAATAAAATTCAAGGACATGAGACTTGCTAGCTCAGTAAGACAGACAAAAGTATAGCTTACTTTTATTTACAGGATAGATATGTCATTTCTTTATTTCTTACAAATATTGGTGGTGAAAATGAACTGTATTTATTTCCTTAACACACATTCCTGGTGTTATTGTGCATGATTCATCGTCAATGCACCTTATTCCAAAGAAAAAAAAAAACTAGTAAACTCTATAATCTTTTATCTAAATGTTAAATGACCTTCCTTTTCGACTGACATCACAAACCATTCTAACGCCAGCATTGCAAGATCCAATCAATTTCTCATTAAATATTCTGTATAACTCAGAAATACATTATATGATAGATTGAATAATGAATGGCATTTCACATTGGCTTAAAGCTTAGGAGTGATCGCCATAAGGTTTCAGAACGGCAAGAATCAAGATAACAGCCATTATCATTGTGCCCATGAACAAGACACTTAGCCCCAGGTTTGACAGGGGATTGTCTCTTATAAGTTCATGGCACTTTTCTGCAGCTTTATCGCAGAAACAAATTCCACTGGCCCTGTATTTGTGGCGAAAATTCGATTATAGTCTGTTTCACTACGGCCGGTCTGTTGCTAAATGTGTTAACTGAGAAGGGAGCACTTGATAACAACATGGGGTATCAGCCAGATGCTTCTCTAGTAAAAAATAGGTTGAGATGTATCTGTTGTCTTTCTGTGGGCTTCATTCTCATCGTTTGTGAAAAGAGCTTCCCACACAGTGTCCTCTGTACACAAATGACGAGGTAATGGCTTTTCTTCTGCAGTGTGTCTCATTGAACGAGAACGCTCATGGCCAGTGTGTTTTATTGTAATTAGCCGACTGTGGCTCATTTACAGCAGCCCATTGAGATAAAGTAAGCCAAAAAATGAATCTCTGTTTGATTCCCCCGAGCGAGTCTGCAAAGAACATAATTATAAGAACGTATTAATGAGTACAGCATACGTGAAAGGAAATAGTGTTCGAGATAGCACTAAAACAGATTGGCTAACACACACAATGGTTTCTGAATATTATCAGTTATAAACTATAATGATTATTCAATTTTACACTTTAATATGCTCTAGGTAGACACTCTCGCTAATCCTAATCAAGGAGGTCCATAGACTTTATTCAGTGCTAGTCTCCTAAGTGCCCACAACTTTTTTAAACCATCAAACCAGACCAGCTAAGACCGGCCTTTGCTGGTTTCAGCTGTATCTTTCAGTAGGAATAGCTGCAATACAAAACAAATGAGAAAAGCCCCATGCACCATTGGTCCGTTAAATAGATAGTCTCACCCCAAACTCACACTATTGGTTGACCAATGTTGCCAAGTCAGGATGATTTTATTTAACAGGGACAATGCAGTATAACATTGCTACAATTTCAAGCAGCCGATGCTCCACATGCAGGCTTCTAGCCAAAGGCTAATTTGCAGCCCCAGTCCCTGGTTAGGCTTTTTTAACAGCAATACAACAATAATCACACAAAAAAAGAAGCAGAGACTGTGTACGATCATCAGTGTTCACAAACTTGCTTTTGTTTGAACCACTTTAAAATTCTTTGAAAAATGTTCAACTCTGTTTGCATTTTCAGTTCAGCTGGCAGGCTGTTCCAAAGCAGTGTACCTTGAACTGAAAATTTTGTTTTTCTTTTTGGTACTGTGCAATTCTGATTTGTTGCACCCCCTTACTACTCTGTTTTGATATTAATTGCATATAATTTCTGAAGCAAGATTATTTACGCATTTAAAAACCATTTTACCTAGAGACAAATTTATAAAATTGTCAAAACTAAGCAAACTATATTTTTTTGTAAAATATTACAGTGATGCCATCTGTTTGGTTTCTTGTACAAAATTTTTAGTGTTTGTTTATATAGAGATCTAACAGGTTTAATAGTCAGTTGAGAAACCTGACTCCAGACACTCACACAATAAGATAAATGTGAAAAGACCATTGCATGCATGTATGCTTTTAGAGATATATATGGTCTAATTATATAAAAACAATTCAAGTTTGTTCTGATTGTTCCACACAGCCTCTTTACATGCAAATGGGAATCTAAAATAACACCTAAATATTTACAATTATTTACTGTTTCTATTGCCTTTTGATTGATCTTAATTATAAAACCACCCATTTCCTTCCTTTTAAATTGAAAAACACATTTTAACAATTCAAGGTCAAACAGCTGTTTTGCAGCCACTGTAACACAGCAGTCATTTAATTTGTTAATATATCTGCAGCTAAGCATGGAGTCTGTGCTGATACATAAATGTCATATGTCATCTGCATATAACTGACATTTAGCTTCCTTAAACAACAGTGGACCTAAAATTGACCCTTGAGGGACACCCATCTCATTGTTTCTTAAAGGTGCCCTCGAATGAAAAATTTAATTTATCTTGGCATAGTTAAATAACAAGAGTTCAGTACATGGAAATGACATACAGTGAGTCTCAAACTCCATTGTTTCCTCCTTCTTGTATAAATCTCATTTGTTTAAAAGACCTCCGAAGAACAGGCGAATCTCAACATAACACCGACTGTTACGTAACAGTCGGGGTGTACGCCCCCAATATTTGCATATGCCAGCCCACGTTTCCAACATTATAAAAGGCATTAGACAAGGGCAGCCAGTATTAACATCTGGATGTGCACAACCAACTCATCAGACTAGGTAAGCAAGCAAGAACAATAGCGAAAAATGGCAGATGGAGCAATAGTAACTGACATGATTCATGATAACATGATATTTTTAGTGATATTTGTAAACTGTCTTTCTAAATGTTTTGTTAGCATGTTGCTAATGTACTGTTAAATGTGGTTAAAGTTACCATCGGTTATTACTGTATTCACGGAGACAAGAGAGCCGTCGCTATTTTCATTTTTAAACACTTGCAGTCTGTATAATGCATAAACATAACTTCATTCTTTATAAATTTCTCCAACAGTGTAGCATTACCCGTTAGCCACGGAGCACTATCAAACTCATTCAAAATCAGAAGTAAACAATATAACAGTATACAAAACTCACATAATCCGACGCATGCATGCCGCATGCATGACGAACACTTTGTAAAGATCCATTTTGAGGGTTATATTAGCTGTGTAAACTTTGTTAAGGCACTTTTTAAGGCAAGCGCGAGCTCTGTGGGCGGAGAGCACGGGATTTAAAGGGGCCGCAGCATAAAATCGGCGCGTTTATAATGATGCCCCAAAATAGGCAGTTAAAAAAATTAATAAAAAAAAATAATCTATGGGGTATTTTGAGCTGAAACTTCACAGACACATTCAGGGGACACCTTAGACTTATATTACATCTTTTAAAAACATAATCTAGGGCACCTTTAAAGATGATCTTGAATTATTCATTTTAACACACTGATCTCGGGATTCTAAATATGATCTAAACCAATTTATTGCCTGCTGAGAGAAGCTAAGCAAATTTAATTTATGTAGGAGAATTTCATGATTCACAGTATCAAATGCCTTTTTGAGATCTATAAACACTGCGCCTACCACATTACCATTATCTAAAGCTCCTTTAATAAATTATGTGAGAAAGCAGTTTGCCATTTCTGTCGAATACGTATGCCTAAAACCAAACTGTTTACAGTAAAGTAAATCATGTTTTTATAGATAGTTGATAAGTTGTTCAGCTACCAACTTTTCCAACATTTTAGAGACTGCAGGGAGTATAGAAATTGGTCTATAATTCTGAAGCTCATCAACTGATCCTGCCTTAAAAATTGGGGTTATAATAGAAGTTTTCCAATTTGAGGGGAATTTACCTTCTCTAATAGATAAATTTATCAAATTTACCAAGGGCTTTAGCAGACAAACACTATATATATATATATATATATATATATATATATATGAATGCGGTATCCATTCCAAATATGTCCTTAGCCCTTGAATTATTCAAGTTTGCTTGCTTTACTCCAGACCACACATTATATTGTTCGCAGATAAGGGATGGTTTAGACTCACCAAAACTCTCTGAATCAAGGACAGGACTAATAAAGAGCTCTGATGTTTCAAGAATGGGCACATCCTGTAAGATATCCAAGGGTAGTTTTGCCAAACACCCAACATCTCCCAGCTTACACCCTGATGGTCCACTGATCTCCGCACCACAGTTCACACTGCAGCCTGGATTACACTCACTCGATCCACTTACTGGTTCAGTTATATGTTGATGGTCCTGGGTTCATCTGTATGTTGCCGCTGAGCAGGAAAAGAATCAGTAGGACCTTTGGACCATACCATTTGCTTCTCTTGACATGCTGATGACTTTCTTTTCCTTGATGATGATTGTTATGCCAGCAGTTAGACTAAATAATGTGATATCCTTGGCTGAAGAAGTTCAGTTTTGGTCTATCAACCATGGGCATGAGTTTAAAAAGTGTAGTCTGTGTTTCATTTCCAGTAGCACTGACAGAAAAACCACATGGACTTATCAGGAACCACAAACAGAGCAGCTATATGCAACAAGACTCATTATCCCTCTTTTTTCAATGTTTAAAATCCATCCTTGGCTGAAGATTTCTTTAGTGTTGATGAGAAATTTTTGAAAAATACCAAATAAGCCTAACAAACCACCCCTGCACCCGGCGGGCATCTTGTTTCTGATGGCAATACCATGTACCTTGATTTACACTTTTTAGGGAAACCAGCCTACAGATGTCTTATAGCTAGGAAAAGAAAAAATATTTAAACTTTTTAAAAGGACAAAGTTTAAAATAAAGTAATACAAACTAAAGGCTAGGGTACACTATGACAGACCGCAACCACAAGAGACAAAATCACTGCACAGCCAGGATACAAAAACAAAACACACAAATACACCAGCATTATTCATTTAAGAGAAAATTAGAAATGGATTTCTATTCTAGCACTTCACATGAACAAAAAGCACAGCATTGATCCATCCATCCATTAGAACAACACAAACTGTTGATGGATTTTTGTGCTAATGTACTGAATATAAGCTCCATTTTTCACAACTGGCCTCTTTAACACGTTGCTGTTGTCTCAAAGGGCCAAAGTCAGCTCATTCATACATCTAGACTGATTCTGTTTTTTCAACTGCCCTTAAAACCAAATGGGTCACTTTCTCCTTGCTGGCTGGTCTGAGTGTCTATAATTGTGTCTAGTGTATATTGTTAAGTTGGCTTCTGAAATTTCAATCTACAAACTCATTTTACTCATTAGTTGTTTCACAATAGAGATAAGTTGTCCTTGTTACGCCAAATGTCCTTATTGCCTTTTTTTCTAAATGATGGCTGTGGAGCTTCAGTAAACAATGACTAGCAATTACTGTTTGAAATCCACTTCAAGAAATGGATAAACATATAATGTAGATTCAACCAACAAGTAAAAACGACTGAACGAAAAGTAAGTATTTCTCACCTGTAAACAAGAGAGTCGTCATAGCTTCCATTATACTGAATCTGAAACATGCGTATTCCAGGTATATTCCTCTGGAAGTTAAATTTGATGAGTGCAGTGGATGAGGTGGCTTCTGCCATAACCACCCTCTTATCGGGACTGGTCTTGGCGTCACCGGTGTGGTTGCTGCCGTTTGCTCCTGCCCTTGTTGAAGTGGAGATGTCAGAAGAGCCCGGGTCAGGCTCCTGGATGTTATTTGTGCTGTTGCTAATGTGCGGAAGCTTGATGATGACCAGCTCCACGGTCTGGTGGGCCTCCCCGGCAGGATTCGAGGAAATGCAGGTGAAAGAGCCTGTGTCCTTTACTGTGCTTATCAGGATGTCCAGCGTGCCATTGTTGTAAACTAGCGTGCGTGACGTGTTTGAGACTAATTTCCCATCGGGAGATATCCAGTGAATGGCAGGTTCGGGATCTCCCCTGGCTTTGCACTTCAATGCTACCCGCTGGCCCTCCAGGACCCTCATCTCGTGAGAGTGGCGGGTGATGAGGGGCGGCTCGCAGAGGAACTCCTCCTCTGGGATAGACCAGAAATAGCGTCCAGAGAGATGCAAGGGTGTGGCGCAAGTCTCCAAGTCATCCTCGCGATTGAGCCGTCTAAGCCACAGCAGCTCACAGTTGCAGTGTAAAGGATTTCCTCCAAAGCTCAGAGCAAAAGAGGAGGGATTGAGAATGCCGGATGTGGCCAGAACCTGCGCCCGCTGGAAAAGCGGGTCTGGTGGAAGCTTCTGGAGCTTGTTGGAGGTCACGTCCAAGCGATTGAGCTTCTGTAGGAGGGAGAAAGTCCCCTCAGGAATGTATTCGATCATGTTGTGGTCCAGACTAAGTGTGTGTAGGCTGATCATCTTTTGAATGGCCTCCCAGGGGATGGTCTCCAGATTGTTGTAGGATAAGTCCAGTTCTTCGAGGGCTAGTAGGTCGTTGAAGGCTCCCATGTGGATGAGGGTCAGTTGGTTGTTGTTCAGAATCAGGTGATGCAGCTTAGACATGCCACTGAAGGTGTCGTTGGCTATTCGTGTCAAGCGGTTGTGGTCTAAATGCAAGGCTCGTAGATTCTCCAAGTCTGCAAACGCATGTGGAGTGATGTAGCTTATTGTATTCCTCGACAAAGTAAGATCCACCAGCTTGGTCATGTTGGCCAAGTCTTTCCGTTTTATGCTGGTGACAAAGTTATCAGCTAGCCGGAGCTCCACGGTGTGCCTGTCGATGTTGGGCGGAACAAAGAGCAGCCCTTTTTTGGCACAGAGTGTTGCGAGGTTGGGGGACAGAACTTGACAGACGCAGCGCTTCGGACAGATCTGGGCCTTCACTGCCATTCCGATAACCAACAAGCAGACAAGCAGTTTTTCCATTGTAAATCAGGTTTTTACACCTAGGGAAAAAGAGAAAACAAGACGAAGGGCGTGATTAATATGCTACTGTGCCTTTGAACTACAATTTCAAGCAAAGCAGGTCGTTATTCAGCTGGAGCATAATTGCATTTGTAGATGTTTATAAAACACTAGTGCTTAACGCAGTCAGAATGCATGAGATAACAGCAGGCCATTGGTTATCCTGCAGTTATTTCGGGAAGTGTGATAAACAGTTCATCTTGCACAAACAAAACCGCATGTCATATGTAAGAAACCAGCAGTTTTGTAACACAGCACTAACATTCACAAGCTCAAAATCAGTATTGCCAGCTCTAAAGCAACCAGTTCTGATAAAAATACAAAAAAAAGTGACTCACAAAATTTTGCAGATTTGACAGATTATCCATTATTTAAGAGCATTTTCCCATGATTGAGCAGAAGCTAATGCCAATATTTGCACAGCTGTAATATTTTTTACATTTATGCTGTTGTTCAATATTTCAACAAATATATTTCACAGTTGATCGAGCCTAAACACTATTATAGAAAGCATATAACGTGTATATACATTCTTGATTTTCAGACAATCTATCTAGCGTTTTTTAGCTGAATTTAAAAGCAACTATATATTTTCAAGTATAAAGACCCATTTATACTGTGTGAAAAATATGGTATGGAATTTAATAATTGGCGTATCTGTCATTGTGCTAAACCCAAAACAAATAAAATACATGGTTACCTGTAAAATAGTTTTGTAGCATATGCACATGTATCAGGACAATCAATAAACTTTGGAGTTTTCAGAATGCTTTTAACCTGATGAACTGTGTTCGTTAATCACTAAGTCGGCTCCGACCAGTCTGCAAAGATGAGCCCATTTGACATCTTTGTGGCCTGGGCGAGGTAAGACAGTGGACCCAATTTCCTAGCTTTTGGAACATCAAAGGATCAACCCCCGGTTGTGGGCAAGAAACTCAGCGCCAGAGACTGACCAGACAAATTCCACACACACACCCCACACACACACACAGACACACACACATATACAAACATGCCTAGAGATGGTATGTACAGTTATTCTCAAGATATGACTGTGCCAAAGTGTACCCGCTATATTTTAAGTGCATATATGCTTCCTAGTGTTTAGATTTTAGAGTTTAAATGACTGTAGCCATTCTAGTTTCATTCCTATTAATGTAATTTTGTCTGTAAACCATAACTTCTTCTACATGTTTCGTTTATATGTCAAGTCTAGATTCTTTTGAAAGCTGTTCATCTGATTTATTCCATAATGTATGTCACACTGCTGACAAATGCATTGTACTATTTTTAATAGTACTTCGAAGGAAAATGAACACTAATCCAACCTTGTAAATCATGCAAATGAGTTTGCAAGACAAAAACAAAGGGAAAGCTTTCCCGCCAACTTTGCACCCATGTTATTGGCTACCCCACCTCAAGGAGGTGTGTCGGCTTATCTGTCATAAAAGCAAAGACGCACAATCTCTCCCGTGTTCTCTCCCGATTGTCTCACGAGCATCTCGTGCACGTTTTTCCCGGACCTCTCCGGTGACCACGCGCTGCCACCGCGCTCAGCTTCGGGATCGCCATCTTCCAGCGAAACTCACTCTCGTCCTCAGTTCAAACCTTCCCGCTGAACGGAGGAAGCCAACGAACTGCACCAGCGCTAACCTGAAATTCGACACACGCAACCAATGCAAGTATACTGCCGTTTCTCAATCTTAGATGATGAAACTGATTTCCGTGCTGGCTTAGGACTGGTTGTGAGTTTGCTACTTGCCTTCTCTCTTTCCTTCTCTACTTCTATTCTTGTACATAGGTGTGTATTTTCTTGTATATTTAGATGTATAACCTCTGTATTCGTAGTTTGCATATATTAAAACGTTATTCATGCTCGATTGTTCTGTTTGTTCTTTCAGCTGAAAACCCAAGTCACTTTAACGTTTTTCGATCGCTTTATGCTTTAGTTATTTTCATGGCCAGAAAATAACTCTGTTTATAATATTCTGTGAGGGACTTAGTTTGCTGGACAAACGAACAGTTTCTCTAGATAATTATTAAACCAGAACTAATCATATATGTAATTGATTATAATTCGTTGTAATTGATTCACAATATATGTTTAATTCCCCGTTGGGTTGATATATGAATCATAATTTATTCATAACCTTATGAATTATTATATTCATATTTCATCCATAAATTGATTAATAACTGTACGAACCGCTACATTCGTTACATATATTATTTGGTGGAGGATTCGCGAGCAACGTTTTAAACTTGGTTTTCGGTGAAAGAGCAATGTAGAATAGTTTTGTATGATGTAATGTGTATGCGCGCTTTGATCAGTGAGATGTACGCATTTTCACTTTGAAGGAACGTTAACAAGCTGCTATTGTGTCTACACAGTAGTCAGTCGTTAAACCGTGAAATAAACTGCAGTCCATTAATATTCAGACTTGTATGCGAAAAGGCGACAAATTTTCTGCAATACAGCTAATATTAATTTCCGCTTGAATAAACGAGTTGAGTCGTATTCAGCGTGTTTTGAGATCGTGCGGCAAGATTCCCACTAAATCTCTTGAAAGGCCTTTATATTTACCCGCTATTAAATCTGAATCGTTTGGTCGTCCAAAAATTCACAATAGCCGGTTTGCTCCTGGGTTACGTCGTTCGGCCTAGCTAACCAAACACGTGACCCCCCTTACAAATCTAATCGGAGAGCAGTCATCTGCTTTAACGATTGATGTGTGAGAGTTTGGAGCTATATCAGCATCCTGATCCAATGTTGATTAGTAACAGCGGCGAAGCAATCCCGCAAAAGTTACGTATTCGCGTGCATTAAAGTTGCACCAAAGGGACTGATTCCCAGAGTTGTGTACCCGTGAGTAAAACGGTACATATATATTTATTAGTTGTAATCGTGATCGTGCAGTTAAAACAGCGTAAGGGCCAGAACCCCCACAAGCGCGTTGGTTTTTATATCACGAATTAAAGAAAGGGGATGCAGTAACTCTGACCAGACGCCAGAGGGCAGTCTGCTCAGGTGTGCCACCCCTCCCTACTTATTGGTTGTGTGGACTCATTGACGCCACCGCGTGGACGTTCTGAGTTAAAGCCGCTCCATACTTTGAACTGAAATTATATCCAAATTATCTTTGCTTCTCTATACTGCGGGGAGTTGTAAAAGTAATTTGCTTTTGGTGGTTATGCTTTCCAATCGTTATTGGAATGGGTTTTACTGATTTAAATTTAGTTTAAACACGTTTAAATTTTTAATTTAAATTAACTTTCCCTTCCAACAAGAGAAGTCACTTTCTGAGAGTGCGCCCCCTGGTGGACACTGCCAGATAAGTCAATTCTCTTTTCCTTGCATTCTTTTCCTGTATTCACAGATCTACTCTATTTTATTTTATTTTATTTATTTTATTTTTATTCTACTTTGTTTTATTTCATCTATTCCCTTTTTGTCTTTTCTCTCTCTTTCTCTCAAGTTACTTCTTTAGTTTTACTTTGGAAATTCATTCCCTTTTATTACTTAATGTTTTATTTTATTCACTCTTAGCCCTGTGTCCTGTGTGTTATTGCCTAAGTAATAACATTCACGCACACCCAAGCCTCCCTTATTTCATACACTTATTTTAAATTTAATTAAATAACATTTAATTGAATTTTAAAATTAAGTAGTGTCAATCAGTTGGCATTTTGCTCATAAAAGAAGCAACTCTCGTCAAGGAAACTTACAAATAGGGAAGGCTTTCTCCTTTCTTTTTCCCGTTCGGTTATTCTATGCACTCATTTAAATTTGACTGAAAAAGATTTCATTCAAATTTGAATCAAATGCATCTGAATTATCCTCGTTACTTTCTCTTTTCCCATTCTGCTATTCGGCGCACTCGTTTAATGCAAATTTGAATCAAGTGCATCTGAACTATTTTGTTTTTGTTTTACCCCCTCTGCTCATTTCAGTCTAGTTTAACTAGTTCATTCCGACTGTCATTGTAGGCTCATTTTCTTTTGGCATACACACTTAATTATTTAAATTTGGTTTAAACAAGAGTTAAACTGAGATTTAAATTTACAATTAAGCTGTGTTTGTGTGACCACTTGTGTATTTGCAGATAAGGCCCTTTGCCGCCTGGTGGTGAGCTGACGGTTGCTCCAGTGAGTTCCAGTGAGTGGAACTGCCTAGCCTAGCGTGTCTTACACTAACCGTGTGTGAATCGTGGACATTCTGACCTCGTATCACGGGCAACACGCAAGGACATCGGCGAGTTGTGTATCAGGTACAGGGAGGCAACGAGACCCAAAGTGACAACAAACGGCAATTTTGTTTAATTTCCCTGCTCAGGCTTCTGCACGACAGAACCGCCCGTTTGGAGTAACTGCCCGTAAAGGGGACAGACTCTGGGTTCAGGGAAAACTCAATTTTGACTGGTCACTCGGGCCGTTGGCGCAAATACCTTGCCGAAGTGCGCAATTGTGCTGATGTTCCCTGTTTGAGAGGTTGCACCGTGTTACAAAGGGGACAGGTGACCACGGACACCGCAGTGGAGTGTTTGAACGTCGAGGAAAGGTTGCCTGCCATTGAGTTCTTGTCTGAGCACCCACAATTCACCCAGGCCTAAATTAGTGACATACAGTCACTTCACCTAATTGAAAGCCACAGAATATTACATATTCTTTGATTATTCAGGTGCGGGCCAACCCTTATACTCTTGAGCCATACCATCCCTCTAGGTTTTATGACACAACAGTGCACTCGCCTGACACTGTCATAAACCCAGCTGGAATAGGAAGTTTAAGTTTCACTTCTCCCCTCTAGCCCTTCTGTTTTAGTTTATTGCTATTCTATTTTTATTCCTATCTATTTGTCTACTGCTCTATTTCTCATTTAATTGCATCCTGTTCTATTCTGTTCTGTTTTGCTTTTCCACTGTGTTTGTTTCTTTCAGTTCATGTAAAAGCAGAGCCTGTGAGAGCCATCACGGAAAACTGAGGAATAGATAGACGACCGAGCAGCGAGAGTCATCAAAGGACTCTTAGGGCCACCGCCTGTCAAATTCTTTGTTTAAATCCGGCACTCACCCACACAAATTGACCCGCGTGGTCCTTTTGGCTATTGACAATTAAGTGTCTAGCCTACATTCCACTAACTGTCTGCACCAGTTAACTGGAACCAAACCAAAGAATTATATAATCATGCATTATTATAAGTCGTTAGTTCTGCGCGTGCTTGCATTGGTTCTGTTTGTGCTGTCTTTCTCTCGCCAACAGCAAGCTAACGTGTTCAGAGCAGCCAGCCCCAGCACCCACGGGGACCGACTCAAGACCTGGTTGGGCTCCCTGACCAGCACGTTCCTGCCCAACGACGCTGTGGATCCCCAGCACCCAAGCAACGAGCAGCTGGACGACAACCTGAAACGACTGATGGCCCACGATCCGACGCCGAGCTACAAAGAATGGGCGAAAGTCATCCGAGCCATCGCCCACAACCTCAAGCTCCAGGCGGAGGATGCCCGGCGGAATCAGGCCCAGATTCATCGTCACCACGATCAGCGACTCGTCGAGACCCAGGACCAGCGTTGGACAGCGGATGAATCCAAACCCGAGCTACAGGAGGAGCTGCAAAGACTTCAAAAAGCCCTTGCAGAGCTCCACCTGGAGGTGGAGCGTAGAGAACTGACTGAAAAACTACAACACAGCGAAGCTCCCCTAGCCAAAGCAGAGACTAAGCCGAAAGACAGACACACTAAAGCCCTGACCTGTGAAAATCATCTCAAACAGGCCCAGAAAGGAGTTATGGCTCCGAAACAACAAAGAGACTATGTGAATGAACTTGACACTGGTTACAGAGAACTGAAAAGTGGCATGGGAGGGGAAACACACATCACAGAGTTTCCCCTAACCAGTCAAGAAGCCCTAATTCCAAATGGGGTTAAAAGTCCACTGCCCAAAACGTCCAGCGGCCAGGAAACTTTGCCAGCAGCTGTCACATCCAACTGCCAGCACCTGCGACAGGCTCTGATCCAAAAGCTTTCTGACCCTGCATCAGATCAAGGGCTCCCTGCTGCCATGGACCTAAAACGGGGCAGACTGAAAAACCCATACACTTGCTACAGCCGACTGCAAATGGCCTACTTCAGAGCACGTGGTCAGCCAGCAATGGAGGAAGATTTCATCTTCAAAACTCTGTTTCTCCCAGAACTGCACCCTGCGGTGAGTGATCATCTGGCAGCCTTGGCCTGCTCATGCAGTATGTCTACTCAGCAGCTGCAAAACTTGGTCGATGAAGCTCACTCCAAGCAGAACACTGCTCCTGAAAAGACTGTAGAAAATCAAACCAGTTACACAGTCTCTGATCACTGCCCAGAAACCTGTCCTTACCTTTGTTGAAAGACTGAGAAATGAAGCTGAAAGACAAAATCAGACTCTCAAGTCACAAAGATGTGAGCTGAATGTGCAGTCGCACAGTCCAAATGAGGTCCATCTTGAACACACAGCTCCCACGCACCACACCATTGGTCGAGTGAGCCTGGTACCTCCTGTGTGCGTAGCGCAAATGGACACGTTTCTCTGTTTCACCCACAAAGACCCTGCTAGACTGTTTTGAGCCCTTATTGAATGCCAGACCGCTGAAAATCTGGGCTCAAGTGTGTGAACTTCTGCCTTCCCAGTCACCCAGACCACCTGAGCCAGACGGTCAGGTCACAGAGGTCGCAGGAAATCTCCCAGCTAACCGCGGGAACCCCGTCTCAGAGCACAGTTCAAGTTCGCTACCCGGCGTACTTCAACTCACCATAGACTGTAACTCCCTCTGCTCCAAGGCCACGACAGACTCACAGCTGAATGATGTAACTACAACAGACATTATTCTCACACTGTGGGCAGACAACTCAGCCTTCAGCCACACGCTGTTAAGTGCTCTCAGTGAAGGGACACCGGACCTCCCATTTGTCAACAAGCAAACACACTTTCCACTAGACTTTCGTCTGCCAACCATGATGACTGTCAAGTACATCTGTGTTTTGAACTTCAAATGGAACCACCGGCATTTCAACCCATCACTTCCTGGTCCTTCCAGACCTCCTGATGCACTCTAATGCTCACACGGACCGTGCAAATGAGTTGTTGTGGGCCCCAATGACTGTACAGCTTCCTGTTGTTCCTGTCAACACTGCCAACTTCCTGTCAGGCCAGACCACCCAAGAGGTCTGCATCCTGATCAACATACAGGAACCTGTAGTACCACCTTACACCAAAGGGGGTGCTATTTGGATCAACATACAGGAAATTGTAGTACCACCTTACACCAAAGGGGGTGCTGTTTGGCTCCACACACAGGAAACTGTAGTACCACCTTACACCAAAGGGGGTGCTGTTTGGCTCAACAGGCAATGTGGTCAAACCCTAAGCCACATGCTGGGCATCCTTCACACTTTCACCTGAAGGCGTGGAACTTGGACTCACTCTAAAAGCCACACTGCTAACTGAAGTGTCACCCTACGTAGTTCACAGTTGGCTCAACGAATGCATGGTCACAGACATCAGCATTCCCAAAGCCTACCATCTAGAACTGGATAGTGGACCACGGCCTCTATGACTTTAAACTCAGGTTAACAGTCATTAACTTAATACCAGCTGCCATGGTCCCAGAAGGAAGCTTAAGCAACACAAGTTTCACGGCATCCTTCAAGAGCATCTCCATCACTCCCATCAAACTG